>NW_026646716.1:0-300000 GCF_949987535.1 Balaenoptera acutorostrata
CAAATATATTAAGGGAAGGCAACGAAGAGGCTTTGAAAGCGAGGCAGAATTGCAGGAAACAGATTTCAGGAGGTAGATTCGAATCGCCTTGAAAGCACATGAAAAGCGGCAAAACGTGGACAATGATGCCCTTGGCCAAAAAGGGCGTATGCGTTTTTTCCTGAATATATTCAGGAAAAAACGCATACGCCCTTTTTGGCCAACCAAGCAACCTGGAAAGGCCAATCAGCGCTCCAAAGAAGTCTCGCTTCCCAGCGGGCAAAAGGGCCATGCGGAAAAAAGTGTCCAAACCAGAAATGCAGGACCGGCCATGGAGAAATGGGAGCCTTGCTACGCTGATGGGTGGGATGTAAATTGCCAACAGCCACTCTGGAGAAGTGTACGGTGTGTTCTGAAACATCTAAAAAACACAGCTTGGAGAGCATAGGGCACTTCCACTCATGGGCGTATAAATTGGGAAAACTAAAAATCAGCAAGACACAGGCACCCCAAAGTTTAGGGCTGCTCTGTTGACAAGAACCCCCACTTCATTACACCTTAAATATCCTAGGAAAGAGAAAAATGGATAAAGAAGTTGTGGTCCTCATGTACAATGGAATATCACTCAGCCATGAAATCCACGTCATAAGGCTAGTAGCAGCACGATGAGTGGATTTAGGTACGACGATTCTAAGTGAAATAAGTCACACAGAAAAGACACTTATCATAAGATATCACTTAGAGAGGGAATGTAAAAACCGCTACACTTGAACTGAATTGCAAAACAGAACAGAGTCACACGTTTAGGAAACACACTATGGCTGCTGAACGGGAAAGGTGAGGTGGGGTGATGCATAAAACAAGGGTTTCAAATTAGCTCCGATACCGTTCCATAAACCCAATATGTAAGAGACAAGACCTATTCCTTTTTCAGTGAACTGGACTCAACACCCCCTATTCACCGCACAAGAATATATCTGACTAGTAAGAATCTTCAAACCTATGTATTGATATCTCTCCGTAAGTGAGTCAAGGGGGTGTAAAGCGGCATAAACACAGCCGTGAAAAGCAGCTAAACCCCATTATAAAAATAAATTACTTTTCAAAACCCGTGAAACAAAGACAGTGAAAGAGAGAGAAATTCTTACAAAATTCGTTCAGGGGCTGTGATGCAACCTGGATTGACCATATCTAGACCCACAGCTGATTGAGACATAAGGGTGGACACTCTTGGGGCTGAGAGGTTCGGTGAGGTTGGGTGAGCCAACGCAGACCCTTTCAAGTAATACTGCATGGTACCCATCCCATGGGTCCCAAATCTCCAGGTTCAAGGGCATCTTCCTACGTCGAAAACAGGCATGAGAAACCCAGAAGATGGTACACCGTGTGATCGGGAAAGGTTTCTAAAACGCACCTCATTTCTCATCTCCTTTGCTCGGGTTCGCCATTCCAGCCGATTTACTAGCCATCTCCCTCCTTGGAGAATCAGCACCTTTAACCTCCTGTTCCGTACAGGTTGCAATTTGTCCTGAGGATGAACGGGAAGAGGGGGAACCAATGAGAGACTAGCTCTAGGTGTTGGGACAGGCACAGGTCACTCTATTTTCCCATCAGGAAGAAGAATTAAGCACAAGCTCAGCCTGCCTCCCAGAACCAGAAGAGGGCCTGAAGCAATCCTGCGCTTTTGCGGCCAGCTCCCAAAAAAGCAAGTTGAAAAATGGAGCTCAGGGGCACTGCAATTCACAAACCTGCAGAGTTTTAAATGATACCTCTCGTCCACAAATATATTAAGGGAAAGCAACGAAGAGGCTTTGAAAGCAAGGCAGAATTGCAGGAAACAGATTTCAGGAGGTAGATTCGAATCGCCTTGAAAGCACATGAAAAGCGGCAAAACGTGGACAATGATGCCCTTGGCCAAAAAGGGCGTATGCGTTTTTTCCTGAATATATTCAGGAAAAAACGCATACGCCCTTTTTGGCCAACCAAGCAACCTGGAAAGGCCAATCAGCGCTCCAAAGAAGTTTCGCTTCCCAGCGGGCAAAAGGGCCATGCGGAAAAAAGTGTCCAAACCAGAAATGCAGGACCGGCCATGGAGAAATGGGAGCCTTGCTACGCTGATGGGTGGGATGTAAATTGCCAACAGCCACTCTGGAGAAGTGTACGGTGTGTTCTGAAACATCTAAAAAACACAGCTTGGAGAGCATAGGGCACTTCCACTCATGGGCGTATAAATTGGGAAAACTAAAAATCAGCAAGACACAGGCACCCCAAAGTTTAGGGCTGCTCTGTTGACAAGAACCCCCACTTCATTACACCTTAAATATCCTAGGAAAGCGAAAAATGGATAAAGAAGTTGTGGTCCTCATGTACAATGGAATATCACTCAGCCATGAAATCCACGTCATAAGGCTAGTAGCAGCACGATGAGTGGATTTAGGTACGACGATTCTAAGTGAAATAAGTCACACAGAAAAAGACACTTATCATAAGATATCACTTAGAGAGGGAATGTAAAAACCGCTACACTTGAACTGAATTACAAAACAGAACAGAGTCACACGTTTAGGAAACACACTATGGCTGCTGAACGGGAAAGGTGAGGTGGGGTGATGCATAAAACAAGGGTTTCAAATTAGCTCCGATACCGTTCCATAAACCCAATATGTAAGAGACAAGACCTATTCCTTTTTCAGTGAACTGGACTCAACACCCCCTATTCACCGCACAAGAATATATCTGACTAGTAAGAATCTTCAAACTTATGTATTGATATCTCTCCGTAAGTGAGTCAAGGGGGTGTAAAGCGGCATAAACACAGCCGTGAAAAGCAGCTAAACCCCATTATAAAAATAAATTACTTTTCAAAACCCGTGAAACAAAGACAGTGAAAGAGAGAGAAATTCTTACAAAATTCGTTCAGGGGCTGTGATGCAACCTGGATTGACCATATCTAGACCCACAGCTGATTGAGACATAAGGGTGGACACTCTTGGGGCTGAGAGGTTCGGTGAGGTTGGGTGAGCCAACGCAGACCCTTTCAAGTAATACTGCATGGTACCCATCCCATGGGTCCCAAATCTCCAGGTTCAAGGGCATCTTCCTACGTCGAAAACAGGCATGAGAAACCCAGAAGATGGTACACCGTGTGATCGGGAAAGGTTTCTAAAACGCACCTCATTTCTCATCTCCTTTGCTCGGGTTCGCCATTCCAGCCGATTTACTAGCCATCTCCCTCCTTGGAGAATCAGCACCTTTAACCTCCTGTTCCGTACAGGTTGCAATTTGTCCTGAGGATGAACGGGAAGAGGGGGAACCAATGAGAGACTAGCTCTAGGTGTTGGGACAGGCACAGGTCACTCTATTTTCCCATCAGGAAGAAGAATTAAGCACAAGCTCAGCCTGCCCCCCAGAACCAGAAGAGGGCCTGAAGCAATCCTGCGCTTTTGCGGCCAGCTCCCAAAAAAGCGAGTTGAAAAATGGAGCTCAGGGGCACTGCAATTCACAAACCTGCAGAGTTTTAAATGATACCTCTCGTCCACAAATATACTAAGGGAAGGCAACGAAGAGGCTTTGAAAGCAAGGCAGAATTGCAGGAAACAGATTTCAGGAGGTAGATTCGAATCGCCTTGAAAGCACATGAAAAGCGGCAAAACGTGGACAATGATGCCCTTGGCCAAAAAGGGCGTATGCGTTTTTTCCTGAATATATTCAGGAAAAAACGCATACGCCCTTTTTGGCCAACCAAGCAACCTGGAAAGGCCAATCAGCGCTCCAAAGAAGTCTCGCTTCCCAGCGGGCAAAAGGGCCATGCGGAAAAAAGTGTCCAAACCAGAAATGCAGGACCGGCCATGGAGAAATGGGAGCCTTGCTACGCTGATGGGTGGGATGTAAATTGCCAACAGCCACTCTGGAGAAGTGTACGGTGTGTTCTGAAACATCTAAAAAACACAGCTTGGAGAGCATAGGGCACTTCCACTCATGGGCGTATAAATTGGGAAAACTAAAAATCAGCAAGACACAGGCACCCCAAAGTTTAGGGCTGCTCTGTTGACAAGAACCCCCACTTCATTACACCTTAAATATCCTAGGAAAGAGAAAAATGGATAAAGAATTTGTGGTCCTCATGTACAATGGAATATCACTCAGCCATGAAATCCACGTCATAAGGCTAGTAGCAGCACGATGAGTGGATTTAGGTACGAAGATTCTAAGTGAAATAAGTCACACAGAAAAAGACACTTATCATAAGATATCACTTAGAGAGGGAATGTAAAAACCGCTACACTTGAACTGAATTGCAAAACAGAACAGAGTCACACGTTTAGGAAACACACTATGGCTGCTGAACGGGACAGGTGAGGTGGGGTGATGCATAAAACAAGGGTTTCAAATTAGCTCCGATACCGTTCCATAAACCCAATATGTAAGAGACAAGACCTATTCCTTTTTCAGTGAACTGGACTCAACACCCCCTATTCACCGCACAAGAATATATCTGACTAGTAAGAATCTTCAAACCTATGTATTGATATCTCTCCGTAAGTGAGTCAAGGGGGTGTAAAGCGGCATAAACACAGCCGTGAAAAGCAGCTAAACCCCATTATAAAAATAAATTACTTTGCAAAACCCGTGAAACAAAGACAGTGAAAGAGAGAGAAATTCTTACAAAATTCGTTCAGGGGCTGTGATGCAACCTGGATTGACCATATCTAGACCCACAGCTGATTGAGACATAAGGGTGGACACTCTTGGGGCTGAGAGGTTCGGTGAGGTTGGGTGAGCCAACGCAGACCCTTTCAAGTAATACTGCATGGTACCCATCCCATGGGTCCCAAATCTCCAGGTTCAAGGGCATCTTCCTACGTCGAAAACAGGCATGAGAAACCCAGAAGATGGTACACCGTGTGATCGGGAAAGGTTTCTAAAACGCACCTCATTTCTCATCTCCTTTGCTCGGGTTCGCCATTCCAGCCGATTTACTAGCCATCTCCCTCCTTGGAGAATCAGCACCTTTAACCTCCTGTTCCGTACAGGTTGCAATTTGTCCTGAGGATGAACGGGAAGAGGGGGAACCAATGAGAGACTAGCTCTAGGTGTTGGGACAGGCACAGGTCACTCTATTTTCCCATCAGGAAGAAGAATTAAGCACAAGCTCAGCCTGCCCCCCAGAACCAGAAGAGGGCCTGAAGCAATCCTGCGCTTTTGCGGCCAGCTCCCAAAAAAGCGAGTTGAAAAATGGAGCTCAGGGGCACTGCAATTCACAAACCTGCAGAGTTTTAAATGATACCTCTCGTCCACAAATATACTAAGGGAAGGCAACGAAGAGGCTTTGAAAGCAAGGCAGAATTGCAGGAAACAGATTTCAGGAGGTAGATTCGAATCGCCTTGAAAGCACATGAAAAGCGGCAAAACGTGGACAATGATGCCCTTGGCCAAAAAGGGCGTATGCGTTTTTTCCTGAATATATTCAGGAAAAAACGCATACGCCCTTTTTGGCCAACCAAGCAACCTGGAAAGGCCAATCAGCGCTCCAAAGAAGTTTCGCTTCCCAGGGGGCAAAAGGGCCATGCGGAAAAAAGTGTCCAAACCAGAAATGCAGGACCGGCCATGGAGAAATGGGAGCCTTGCTACGCTGATGGGTGGGATGTAAATTGCCAACAGCCACTCTGGAGAAGTGTACGGTGTGTTCTGAAACATCTAAAAAACACAGCTTGGAGAGCATAGGGCACTTCCACTCATGGGCGTATAAATTGGGAAAACTAAAAATCAGCAAGACACAGGCACCCCAAAGTTTAGGGCTGCTCTGTTGACAAGAACCCCCACTTCATTACACCTTAAATATCCTAGGAAAGCGAAAAATGGATAAAGAAGTTGGGGTCCTCATGTACAATGGAATATCACTCAGCCATGAAATCAACGTCATAAGGCTAGTAGCAGCACGATGAGTGGATTTAGGTACGACGATTCTAAGTGAAATAAGTCACACAGAAAAAGACACTTATCATAAGATATCACTTAGAGAGGGAATGTAAAAACCGCTACACTTGAACTGAATTACAAAACAGAACAGAGTCACACGTTTAGGAAACACACTATGGCTGCTGAACGGGAAAGGTGAGGTGGGGTGATGCATAAAACAAGGGTTTCAAATTAGCTCCGATACCGTTCCATAAACCCAATATGTAAGAGACAAGACCTATTCCTTTTTCAGTGAACTGGACTCAACACCCCCTATTCACCGCACAAGAATATATCTGACTAGTAAGAATCTTCAAACCTATGTATTGATATCTCTCCGTAAGTGAGTCAAGGGGGTGTAAAGCGGCATAAACACAGCCGTGAAAAGCAGCTAAACCCCATTATAAAAATAAATTACTTTTCAAAACCCGTGAAACAAAGACAGTGAAAGAGAGAGAAATTCTTACAAAATTCGTTCAGGGGCTGTGATGCAACCTGGATTGACCATATCTAGACCCACAGCTGATTGAGACATAAGGGTGGACACTCTTGGGGCTGAGAGGTTCGGTGAGGTTGGGTGAGCCAACGCAGACCCTTTCAAGTAATACTGCATGGTACCCATCCCATGGGTCCCAAATCTCCAGGTTCAAGGGCATCTTCCTACGTCGAAAACAGGCATGAGAAACCCAGAAGATGGTACACCGTGTGATCGGGAAAGGTTTCTAAAACGCACCTCATTTCTCATCTCCTTTGCTCGGGTTCGCCATTCCAGCCGATTTACTAGCCATCTCCCTCCTTGGAGAATCAGCACCTTTAACCTCCTGTTCCGTACAGGTTGCAATTTGTCCTGAGGATGAACGGGAAGAGGGGGAACCAATGAGAGACTAGCTCTAGGTGTTGGGACAGGCACAGGTCACTCTATTTTCCCATCAGGAAGAAGAATTAAGCACAAGCTCAGCCTGCCCCCCAGAACCAGAAGAGGGCCTGAAGCAATCCTGCGCTTTGGCGGCCATCTCCCAAAAAAGCAAGTTGAAAAATGGAGCTCAGGGGCACTGCAATTCACAAACCTGCAGAGTTTTAAATGATACCTCTCGTCCACAAATATATTAAGGGAAGGCAACGAAGAGGCTTTGAAAGCGAGGCAGAATTGCAGGAAACAGATTTCAGGAGGTAGATTCGAATCGCCTTGAAAGCACATGAAAAGCGGCAAAACGTGGACAATGATGCCCTTGGCCAAAAAGGGCGTATGCGTTTTTTCCTGAATATATTCAGGAAAAAACGCATACGCCCTTTTTGGCCAACCAAGCAACCTGGAAAGGCCAATCAGCGCTCCAAAGAAGTCTCGCTTCCCAGCGGGCAAAAGGGCCATGCGGAAAAAAGTGTCCAAACCAGAAATGCAGGACCGGCCATGGAGAAATGGGAGCCTTGCTACGCTGATGGGTGGGATGTAAATTGCCAACAGCCACTCTGGAGAAGTGTACGGTGTGTTCTGAAACATCTAAAAAACACAGCTTGGAGAGCATAGGGCACTTCCACTCATGGGCGTATAAATTGGGAAAACTAAAAATCGGCAAGACACAGGCACCCCAAAGTTTAGGGCTGCTCTGTTGACAAGAACCCCCACTTCATTACACCTTAAATATCCTAGGAAAGAGAAAAATGGATAAAGAAGTTGTGGTCCTCATGTACAATGGAATATCACTCAGCCATGATATCCACGTCATAAGGCTAGTAGCAGCACGATGAGTGGATTTAGGTACGACGATTCTAAGTGAAATAAGTCACACAGAAAAGACACTTATCATAAGATATCACTTAGAGAGGGAATGTAAAAACCGCTACACTTGAACTGAATTGCAAAACAGAACAGAGTCACACGTTTAGGAAACACACTATGGCTGCTGAACGGGAAAGGTGAGGTGGGGTGATGCATAAAACAAGGGTTTCAAATTAGCTCCGATACCGTTCCATAAACCCAATATGTAAGAGACAAGACCTATTCCTTTTTCAGTGAACTGGACTCAACACCCCCTATTCACCGCACAAGAATATATCTGACTAGTAAGAATCTTCAAACCTATGTATTGATATCTCTCCGTAAGTGAGTCAAGGGGGTGTAAAGCGGCATAAACACAGCCGTGAAAAGCAGCTAAACCCCATTATAAAAATAAATTACTTTTCAAAACCCGTGAAACAAAGACAGTGAAAGAGAGAGAAATTCTTACAAAATTCGTTCAGGGGCTGTGATGCAACCTGGATTGACCATATCTAGACCCACAGCTGATTGAGACATAAGGGTGGACACTCTTGGGGCTGAGAGGTTCGGTGAGGTTGGGTGAGCCAACGCAGACCCTTTCAAGTAATACTGCATGGTACCCATCCCATGGGTCCCAAATCTCCAGGTTCAAGGGCATCTTCCTACGTCGAAAACAGGCATGAGAAACCCAGAAGATGGTACACCGTGTGATCGGGAAAGGTTTCTAAAACGCACCTCATTTCTCATCTCCTTTGCTCGGGTTCGCCATTCCAGCCGATTTACTAGCCATCTCCCTCCTTGGAGAATCAGCACCTTTAACCTCCTGTTCCGTACAGGTTGCAATTTGTCCTGAGGATGAACGGGAAGAGGGGGAACCAATGAGAGACTAGCTCTAGGTGTTGGGACAGGCACAGGTCACTCTATTTTCCCATCAGGAAGAAGAATTAAGCACAAGCTCAGCCTGCCTCCCAGAACCAGAAGAGGGCCTGAAGCAATCCTGCGCTTTTGCGGCCAGCTCCCAAAAAAGCAAGTTGAAAAATGGAGCTCAGGGGCACTGCAATTCACAAACCTGCAGAGTTTTAAATGATACCTCTCGTCCACAAATATATTAAGGGAAAGCAACGAAGAGGCTTTGAAAGCAAGGCAGAATTGCAGGAAACAGATTTCAGGAGGTAGATTCGAATCGCCTTGAAAGCACATGAAAAGCGGCAAAACGTGGACAATGATGCCCTTGGCCAAAAAGGGCGTATGCGTTTTTTCCTGAATATATTCAGGAAAAAACGCATACGCCCTTTTTGGCCAACCAAGCAACCTGGAAAGGCCAATCAGCGCTCCAAAGAAGTTTCGCTTCCCAGCGGGCAAAAGGGCCATGCGGAAAAAAGTGTCCAAACCAGAAATGCAGGACCGGCCATGGAGAAATGGGAGCCTTGCTACGCTGATGGGTGGGATGTAAATTGCCAACAGCCACTCTGGAGAAGTGTACGGTGTGTTCTGAAACATCTAAAAAACACAGCTTGGAGAGCATAGGGCACTTCCACTCATGGGCGTATAAATTGGGAAAACTAAAAATCAGCAAGACACAGGCACCCCAAAGTTTAGGGCTGCTCTGTTGACAAGAACCCCCACTTCATTACACCTTAAATATCCTAGGAAAGCGAAAAATGGATAAAGAAGTTGTGGTCCTCATGTACAATGGAATATCACTCAGCCATGAAATCCACGTCATAAGGCTAGTAGCAGCACGATGAGTGGATTTAGGTACGACGATTCTAAGTGAAATAAGTCACACAGAAAAAGACACTTATCATAAGATATCACTTAGAGAGGGAATGTAAAAACCGCTACACTTGAACTGAATTACAAAACAGAACAGAGTCACACGTTTAGGAAACACACTATGGCTGCTGAACGGGAAAGGTGAGGTGGGGTGATGCATAAAACAAGGGTTTCAAATTAGCTCCGATACCGTTCCATAAACCCAATATGTAAGAGACAAGACCTATTCCTTTTTCAGTGAACTGGACTCAACACCCCCTATTCACCGCACAAGAATATATCTGACTAGTAAGAATCTTCAAACCTATGTATTGATATCTCTCCGTAAGTGAGTCAAGGGGGTGTAAAGCGGCATAAACACAGCCGTGAAAAGCAGCTAAACCCCATTATAAAAATAAATTACTTTTCAAAACCCGTGAAACAAAGACAGTGAAAGAGAGAGAAATTCTTACAAAATTCGTTCAGGGGCTGTGATGCAACCTGGATTGACCATATCTAGACCCACAGCTGATTGAGACATAAGGGTGGACACTCTTGGGGCTGAGAGGTTCGGTGAGGTTGGGTGAGCCAACGCAGACCCTTTCAAGTAATACTGCATGGTACCCATCCCATGGGTCCCAAATCTCCAGGTTCAAGGGCATCTTCCTACGTCGAAAACAGGCATGAGAAACCCAGAAGATGGTACACCGTGTGATCGGGAAAGGTTTCTAAAACGCACCCCATTTCTCATCTCCTTTGCTCGGGTTCGCCATTCCAGCCGATTTACTAGCCATCTCCCTCCTTGGAGAATCAGCACCTTTAACCTCCTGTTCCGTACAGGTTGCAATTTGTCCTGAGGATGAACGGGAAGAGGGGGAACCAATGAGAGACTAGCTCTAGGTGTTGGGACAGGCACAGGTCACTCTATTTTCCCATCAGGAAGAAGAATTAAGCACAAGCTCAGCCTGCCCCCCAGAACCAGAAGAGGGCCTGAAGCAATCCTGCGCTTTTGCGGCCAGCTCCCAAAAAAGCGAGTTGAAAAATGGAGCTCAGGGGCACTGCAATTCACAAACCTGCACAATTTTAAATGATACCTCTCGTCCACAAATATACTAAGGGAAGGCAACGAAGAGGCTTTGAAAGCAAGGCAGAATTGCAGGAAACAGATTTCAGGAGGTAGATTCGAATCGCCTTGAAAGCACATGAAAAGCGGCAAAACGTGGACAATGATGCCCTTGGCCAAAAAGGGCGTATGCGTTTTTTCCTGAATATATTCAGGAAAAAACGCATACGCCCTTTTTGGCCAACCAAGCAACCTGGAAAGGCCAATCAGCGCTCCAAAGAAGTCTCGCTTCCCAGCGGGCAAAAGGGCCATGCGGAAAAAAGTGTCCAAACCAGAAATGCAGGACCGGCCATGGAGAAATGGGAGCCTTGCTACGCTGATGGGTGGGATGTAAATTGCCAACAGCCACTCTGGAGAAGTGTACGGTGTGTTCTGAAACATCTAAAAAACACAGCTTGGAGAGCATAGGGCACTTCCACTCATGGGCGTATAAATTGGGAAAACTAAAAATCAGCAAGACACAGGCACCCCAAAGTTTAGGGCTGCTCTGTTGACAAGAACCCCCACTTCATTACACCTTAAATATCCTAGGAAAGAGAAAAATGGATAAAGAAGTTGTGGTCCTCATGTACAATGGAATATCACTCAGCCATGAAATCCACGTCATAAGGCTAGTAGCAGCACGATGAGTGGATTTAGGTACGAAGATTCTAAGTGAAATAAGTCACACAGAAAAAGACACTTATCATAAGATATCACTTAGAGAGGGAATGTAAAAACCGCTACACTTGAACTGAATTGCAAAACAGAACAGAGTCACACGTTTAGGAAACACACTATGGCTGCTGAACGGGACAGGTGAGGTGGGGTGATGCATAAAACAAGGGTTTCAAATTAGCTCCGATACCGTTCCATAAACCCAATATGTAAGAGACAAGACCTATTCCTTTTTCAGTGAACTGGACTCAACACCCCCTATTCACCGCACAAGAATATATATGACTAGTAAGAATCTTCAAACCTATGTATTGATATCTCTCCGTAAGTGAGTCAAGGGGGTGTAAAGCGGCATAAACACAGCCGTGAAAAGCAGCTAAACCCCATTATAAAAATAAATTACTTTGCAAAACCCGTGAAACAAAGACAGTGAAAGAGAGAGAAATTCTTACAAAATTCGTTCAGGGGCTGTGATGCAACCTGGATTGACCATATCTAGACCCACAGCTGATTGAGACATAAGGGTGGGACACTCTTGGGGCTGAGAGGTTCGGTGAGGTTGGGTGAGCCAACGCAGACCCTTTCAAGTAATACTGCATGGTACCCATCCCATGGGTCCCAAATCTCCAGGTTCAAGGGCATCTTCCTACGTCGAAAACAGGCATGAGAAACCCAGAAGATGGTACACCGTGTGATCGGGAAAGGTTTCTAAAACGCACCTCATTTCGCATCTCCTTTGCTCGGGTTCGCCATTCCAGCCGATTTACTAGCCATCTCCCTCCTTGGAGAATCAGCACCTTTAACCTCCTGTTCCGTACAGGTTGCAATTTGTCCTGAGGATGAACGGGAAGAGGGGGAACCAATGAGAGACTAGCTCTAGGTGTTGGGACAGGCACAGGTCACTCTATTTTCCCATCAGGAAGAAGAATTAAGCACAAGCTCAGCCTGCCCCCCAGAACCAGAAGAGGGCCTGAAGCAATCCTGCGCTTTGGCGGCCATCTCCCAAAAAAGCAAGTTGAAAAATGGAGCTCAGGGGCACTGCAATTCACAAACCTGCAGAGTTTTAAATGATACCTCTCGTCCACAAATATATTAAGGGAAGGCAACGAAGAGGCTTTGAAAGCAAGGCAGAATTGCAGGAAACAGATTTCAGGAGGTAGATTCGAATCGCCTTGAAAGCACATGAAAAGCGGCAAAACGTAGACAATGATGCCCTTGGCCAAAAAGGGCGTATGCGTTTTTTCCTGAATATATTCAGGAAAAAACGCATACGCCCTTTTTGGCCAACCAAGCAACCTGGAAAGGCCAGTCAGCGCTCCAAAGAAGTCTCGCTTCCCAGCGGGCAAAAGGGCCATGCGGAAAAAAGTGTCCAAACCAGAAATGCAGGACCGGCCATGGAGAAATGGGAGCCTTGCTACGCTGATGGGTGGGATGTAAATTGCCAACAGCCACTCTGGAGAAGTGTACGGTGTGTTCTGAAACATCTAAAAAACACAGCTTGGAGAGCATAGGGCACTTCCACTCATGGGCGTATAAATTGGGAAAACTAAAAATCAGCAAGACACAGGCACCCCAAAGTTTAGGGCTGCTCTGTTGACAAGAACCCCCACTTCATTACACCTTAAATATCCTAGGAAAGAGAAAAATGGATAAAGAAGTTGGGGTCCTCATGTAAAATGGAATATCACTCAGCCATGAAATCCACGTCATAAGGCTAGTAGCAGCACGATGAGTGGATTTAGGTACGACGATTCTAAGTGAAATAAGTCACACAGAAAAAGACACTTATCATAAGATATCACTTAGAGAGGGAATGTAAAAACCGCTACACTTGAACTGAATTACAAAACAGAACAGAGTCACACGTTTAGGAAACACACTATGGCTGCTGAACGGGAAAGGTGAGGTGGGGTGATGCATAAAACAAGGGTTTCAAATTAGCTCCGATACCGTTCCATAAACCCAATATGTAAGAGACAAGACCTATTCCTTTTTCAGTGAACTGGACTCAACACCCCCTATTCACCGCACAAGAATATATCTGACTAGTAAGAATCTTCAAACCTATGTATTGATATCTCTCCGTAAGTGAGTCAAGGGGGTGTAAAGCGGCATAAACACAGCCGTGAAAAGCAGCTAAACCCCATTATAAAAATAAATTACTTTTCAAAACCCGTGAAACAAAGACAGTGAAAGAGAGAGAAATTCTTACAAAATTCGTTCAGGGGCTGTGATGCAACCTGGATTGACCATATCTAGACCCACAGCTGATTGAGACATAAGGGTGGACACTCTTGGGGCTGAGAGGTTCGGTGAGGTTGGGTGAGCCAACGCAGACCCTTTCAAGTAATACTGCATGGTACCCATCCCATGGGTCCCAAATCTCCAGGTTCAAGGGCATCTTCCTACGTCGAAAACAGGCATGAGAAACCCAGAAGATGCTACACCGTGTGATCGGGAAAGGTTTCTAAAACGCACCTCATTTCTCATCTCCTTTGCTCGGGTTCGCCATTCCAGCCGATTTACTAGCCATCTCCCTCCTTGGAGAATCAGCACCTTTAACCTCCTGTTCCGTACAGGTTGCAATTTGTCCTGAGGATGAACGGGAAGAGGGGGAACCAATGAGAGACTAGCTCTAGGTGTTGGGACAGGCACAGGTCACTCTATTTTCCCATCAGGAAGAAGAATTAAGCACAAGCTCAGCCTGCCCCCCAGAACCAGAAGAGGGCCTGAAGCAATCCTGCGCTTTTGCGGCCAGCTCCCAAAAAAGCGAGTTGAAAAATGGAGCTCAGGGGCACTGCAATTCACAAACCTGCAGAGTTTTAAATGATACCTCTCGTCCACAAATATATTAAGGGAAGGCAACGAAGAGGCTTTGAAAGCAAGGCAGAATTGCAGGAAACAGATTTCAGGAGGTAGATTCGAATCGCCTTGAAAGCACATGAAAAGCGGCAAAACGTGGACAATGATGCCCTTGGCCAAAAAGGGCGTATGCGTTTTTTCCTGAATATATTCAGGAAAAAACGCATACGCCCTTTTTGGCCAACCAAGCAACCTGGAAAGGCCAATCAGCGCTCCAAAGAAGTCTCGCTTCCCAGCGGGCAAAAGGGCCATGCGGAAAAAAGTGTCCAAACCAGAAATGCAGGACCGGCCATGGAGAAATGGGAGCCTTGCTACGCTGATGGGTGGGATGTAAATTGCCAACAGCCACTCTGGAGAAGTGTACGGTGTGTTCTGAAACATCTAAAAAACACAGCTTGGAGAGCATAGGGCACTTCCACTCATGGGCGTATAAATTGGGAAAACTAAAAATCAGCAAGACACAGGCACCCCAAAGTTTAGGGCTGCTCTGTTGACAAGAACCCCCACTTCATTACACCTTAAATATCCTAGGAAAGAGAAAAATGGATAAAGAAGTTGGGGTCCTCATGTAAAATGGAATATCACTCAGCCATGAAATCCACGTCATAAGGCTAGTAGCAGCACGATGAGTGGATTTAGGTACGACGATTCTAAGTGAAATAAGTCACACAGAAAAAGACACTTATCATAAGATATCACTTAGAGAGGGAATGTAAAAACCGCTACACTTGAACTGAATTACAAAACAGAACAGAGTCACACGTTTAGGAAACACACTATGGCTGCTGAACGGGAAAGGTGAGGTGGGGTGATGCATAAAACAAGGGTTTCAAATTAGCTCCGATACCGTTCCATAAACCCAATATGTAAGAGACAAGACCTATTCCTTTTTCAGTGAACTGGACTCAACACCCCCTATTCACCGCACAAGAATATATCTGACTAGTAAGAATCTTCAAACCTATGTATTGATATCTCTCCGTAAGTGAGTCAAGGGGGTGTAAAGCGGCATAAACACAGCCGTGAAAAGCAGCTAAACCCCATTATAAAAATAAATTACTTTTCAAAACCCGTGAAACAAAGACAGTGAAAGAGAGAGAAATTCTTACAAAATTCGTTCAGGGGCTGTGATGCAACCTGGATTGACCATATCTAGACCCACAGCTGATTGAGACATAAGGGTGGACACTCTTGGGGCTGAGAGGTTCGGTGAGGTTGGGTGAGCCAACGCAGACCCTTTCAAGTAATACTGCATGGTACCCATCCCATGGGTCCCAAATCTCCAGGTTCAAGGGCATCTTCCTACGTCGAAAACAGGCATGAGAAACCCAGAAGATGGTACACCGTGTGATCGGGAAAGGTTTCTAAAACGCACCCCATTTCTCATCTCCTTTGCTCGGGTTCGCCATTCCAGCCGATTTACTAGCCATCTCCCTCCTTGGAGAATCAGCACCTTTAACCTCCTGTTCCGTACAGGTTGCAATTTGTCCTGAGGATGAACGGGAAGAGGGGGAACCAATGAGAGACTAGCTCTAGGTGTTGGGACAGGCACAGGTCACTCTATTTTCCCATCAGGAAGAAGAATTAAGCACAAGCTCAGCCTGCCCCCCAGAACCAGAAGAGGGCCTGAAGCAATCCTGCGCTTTTGCGGCCAGCTCCCAAAAAAGCGAGTTGAAAAATGGAGCTCAGGGGCACTGCAATTCACAAACCTGCAGAGTTTTAAATGATACCTCTCGTCCACAAATATACTAAGGGAAGGCAACGAAGAGGCTTTGAAAGCAAGGCAGAATTGCAGGAAACAGATTTCAGGAGGTAGATTCGAATCGCCTTGAAAGCACATGAAAAGCGGCAAAACGTGGACAATGATGCCCTTGGCCAAAAAGGGCGTATGCGTTTTTTCCTGAATATATTCAGGAAAAAACGCATACGCCCTTTTTGGCCAACCAAGCAACCTGGAAAGGCCAATCAGCGCTCCAAAGAAGTCTCGCTTCCCAGCGGGCAAAAGGGCCATGCGGAAAAAAGTGTCCAAACCAGAAATGCAGGACCGGCCATGGAGAAATGGGAGCCTTGCTACGCTGATGGGTGGGATGTAAATTGCCAACAGCCACTCTGGAGAAGTGTACGGTGTGTTCTGAAACATCTAAAAAACACAGCTTGGAGAGCATAGGGTACTTCCACTCATGGGCGTATAAATTGGGAAAACTAAAAATCAGCAAGACACAGGCACCCCAAAGTTTAGGGCTGCTCTGTTGACAAGAACCCCCACTTCATTACACCTTAAATATCCTAGGAAAGAGAAAAATGGATAAAGAAGTTGTGGTCCTCATGTACAATGGAATATCACTCAGCCATGAAATCCACGTCATAAGGCTAGTAGCAGCACGATGAGTGGATTTAGGTACGAAGATTCTAAGTGAAATAAGTCACACAGAAAAAGACACTTATCATAAGATATCACTTAGAGAGGGAATGTAAAAACCGCTACACTTGAACTGAATTGCAAAACAGAACAGAGTCACACGTTTAGGAAACACACTATGGCTGCTGAACGGGACAGGTGAGGTGGGGTGATGCATAAAACAAGGGTTTCAAATTAGCTCCGATACCGTTCCATAAACCCAATATGTAAGAGACAAGACCTATTCCTTTTTCAGTGAACTGGACTCAACACCCCCTATTCACCGCACAAGAATATATATGACTAGTAAGAATCTTCAAACCTATGTATTGATATCTCTCCGTAAGTGAGTCAAGGGGGTGTAAAGCGGCATAAACACAGCCGTGAAAAGCAGCTAAACCCCATTATAAAAATAAATTACTTTGCAAAACCCGTGAAACAAAGACAGTGAAAGAGAGAGAAATTCTTACAAAATTCGTTCAGGGGCTGTGATGCAACCTGGATTGACCATATCTAGACCCACAGCTGATTGAGACATAAGGGTGGACACTCTTGGGGCTGAGAGGTTCGGTGAGGTTGGGTGAGCCAACGCAGACCCTTTCAAGTAATACTGCATGGTACCCATCCCATGGGTCCCAAATCTCCAGGTTCAAGGGCATCTTCCTACGTCGAAAACAGGCATGAGAAACCCAGAAGATGGTACACCGTGTGATCGGGAAAGGTTTCTAAAACGCACCTCATTTCGCATCTCCTTTGCTCGGGTTCGCCATTCCAGCCGATTTACTAGCCATCTCCCTCCTTGGAGAATCAGCACCTTTAACCTCCTGTTCCGTACAGGTTGCAATTTGTCCTGAGGATGAACGGGAAGAGGGGGAACCAATGAGAGACTAGCTCTAGGTGTTGGGACAGGCACAGGTCACTCTATTTTCCCATCAGGAAGAAGAATTAAGCACAAGCTCAGCCTGCCCCCCAGAACCAGAAGAGGGCCTGAAGCAATCCTGCGCTTTGGCGGCCATCTCCCAAAAAAGCAAGTTGAAAAATGGAGCTCAGGGGCACTGCAATTCACAAACCTGCAGAGTTTTAAATGATACCTCTCGTCCACAAATATATTAAGGGAAGGCAACGAAGAGGCTTTGAAAGCAAGGCAGAATTGCAGGAAACAGATTTCAGGAGGTAGATTCGAATCGCCTTGAAAGCACATGAAAAGCGGCAAAACGTAGACAATGATGCCCTTGGCCAAAAAGGGCGTATGCGTTTTTTCCTGAATATATTCAGGAAAAAACGCATACGCCCTTTTTGGCCAACCAAGCAACCTGGAAAGGCCAGTCAGCGCTCCAAAGAAGTCTCGCTTCCCAGCGGGCAAAAGGGCCATGCGGAAAAAAGTGTCCAAACCAGAAATGCAGGACCGGCCATGGAGAAATGGGAGCCTTGCTACGCTGATGGGTGGGATGTAAATTGCCAACAGCCACTCTGGAGAAGTGTACGGTGTGTTCTGAAACATCTAAAAAACACAGCTTGGAGAGCATAGGGCACTTCCACTCATGGGCGTATAAATTGGGAAAACTAAAAATCAGCAAGACACAGGCACCCCAAAGTTTAGGGCTGCTCTGTTGACAAGAACCCCCACTTCATTACACCTTAAATATCCTAGGAAAGAGAAAAATGGATAAAGAAGTTGGGGTCCTCATGTAAAATGGAATATCACTCAGCCATGAAATCCACGTCATAAGGCTAGTAGCAGCACGATGAGTGGATTTAGGTACGACGATTCTAAGTGAAATAAGTCACACAGAAAAGACACTTATCATAAGATATCATTTAGAGAGGGAATGTAAAAACCGCTACACTTGAACTGAATTGCATAACAGAACAGAGTCACACGTTTAGGAAACACACTATGGCTGCTGAACGGGAAAGGTGAGGTGGGGTGATGCATAAAACAAGGGTTTCAAATTAGCTCCGATACCGTTCCATAAACCCAATATGTAAGAGACAAGACCTATTCCTTTTTCAGTGAACTGGACTCAACACCCCCTATTCACCGCACAAGAATATATCTGACTAGTAAGAATCTTCAAACCTATGTATTGATAGCTCTCTGTAAGTGAGTCAAGGGGGTGTAAAGCGGCATAAACACAGCCGTGAAAAGCAGCTAAACCCCATTATAAAAATAAATTACTTTTCAAAACCCGTGAAACAAAGACAGTGAAAGAGAGAGAAATTCTTACAAAATTCGTTCAGGGGCTGTGATGCAACCTGGATTGACCATATCTAGACCCACAGCTGATTGAGACATAAGGGTGGACACTCTTGGGGCTGAGAGGTTCGGTGAGGTTGGGTGAGCCAACGCAGACCCTTTCAAGTAATACTGCATGGTACCCATCCCATGGGTCCCAAATCTCCAGGTTCAAGGGCATCTTCCTACGTCGAAAACAGGCATGAGAAACCCAGAAGATGGTACACCGTGTGATCGGGAAAGGTTTCTAAAACGCACCTCATTTCTCATCTCCTTTGCTCAGGTTCGCCATTCCAGCCGATTTACTAGCCGTCTCCCTCCTTGGAGAATCAGCACCTTTAACCTCCTGTTCCGTACAGGTTGCAATTTGTCCTGAGGATGAAGGGGAAGAGGGGGAACCAATGAGAGACTAGCTCTAGGTGTTGGGACAGGCACAGGTCACTCTATTTTCCCATCAGGAAGAAGAATTAAGCACAAGCTCAGCCTGCCTCCCAGAACCAGAAGAGGGCCTGAAGCAATCCTGCGCTTTTGCGGCCAGCTCCCAAAAAAGCAAGTTGAAAAATGGAGCTCAGGGGCACTGCAATTCACAAACCTGCAGAGTTTTAAATGATACCTCTCGTCCACAAATATATTAAGGGAAGGCAACGAAGAGGCTTTGAAAGCAAGGCAGAATTGCAGGAAACAGATTTCAGGAGGTAGATTCGAATCGCCTTGAAAGCACATGAAAAGCGGCAAAACGTGGACAATGATGCCCTTGGCCAAAAAGGGCGTATGCGTTTTTTCCTGAATATATTCAGGAAAAAACGCATACGCCCTTTTTGGCCAACCAAGCAACCTGGAAAGGCCAATCAGCGCTCCAAAGAAGTCTCGCTTCCCAGCGGGCAAAAGGGCCATGCGGAAAAAAGTGTCCAAACCAGAAATGCAGGACCGGCCATGGAGAAATGGGAGCCTTGCTACGCTGATGGGTGGGATGTAAATTGCCAACAACCACTCTGGAGAAGTGTACGGTGTGTTCTGAAACATCTAAAAAACACAGCTTGGAGAGCATAGGGCACTTCCACTCATGGGCGTATAAATTGGGAAAACTAAAAATCAGCAAGACACAGGCACCCCAAAGTTTAGGGCTGCTCTGTTGACAAGAACCCCCACTTCATTACACCTTAAATATCCTAGGAAAGCGAAAAATGGATAAAGAAGTTGTGGTCCTCATGTACAATGGAATATCACTCAGCCATGAAATCCACGTCATAAGGCTAGTAGCAGCACGATGAGTGGATTTAGGTACGAAGATTCTAAGTGAAATAAGTCACACAGAAAAAGACACTTATCATAAGATATCACTTAGAGAGGGAATGTAAAAACCGCTACACTTGAACTGAATTGCAAAACAGAACAGAGTCACACGTTTAGGAAACACACTATGGCTGCTGAACGGGAAAGGTGAGGTGGGGTGATGCATAAAACAAGGGTTTCAAATTAGCTCCGATACCGTTCCATAAACCCAATATGTAAGAGACAAGACCTATTCCTTTTTCAGTGAACTGGACTCAACACCCCCTATTCACTGCACAAGAATATATCTGACTAGTAAGAATCTTCAAACCTATGTATTGATATCTCTCCGTAAGTGAGTCAAGGGGGTGTAAAGCGGCATAAACACAGCCGTGAAAAGCAGCTAAACCCCATTATAAAAATAAATTACTTTTCAAAACCCGTGAAACAAAGACAGTGAAAGAGAGAGAAATTCTTACAAAATTCGTTCAGGGGCTGTGATGCAACCTGGATTGACCATATCTAGACCCACAGCTGATTGAGACATAAGGGTGGACACTCTTGGGGCTGAGAGGTTTGGTGAGGTTGGGTGAGCCAACGCAGACCCTTTCAAGTAATACTGCATGGTACCCATCCCATGGGTCCCAAATCTCCAGGTTCAAGGGCATCTTCCTACGTCGAAAACAGGCATGAGAAACCCAGAAGATGGTACACCGTGTGATCGGGAAAGGTTTCTAAAACGCACCTCATTTCTCATCTCCTTTGCTCGGGTTCGCCATTCCAGCCGATTTACTAGCCATCTCCCTCCTTGGAGAATCAGCACCTTTAACCTCCTGTTCCGTACAGGTTGCAATTTGTCCTGAGGATGAACGGGAAGAGGGGGAACCAATGAGAGACTAGCTCTAGGTGTTGGGACAGGCACAGGTCACTCTATTTTCCCATCAGGAAGAAGAATTAAGCACAAGCTCAGCCTGCCCCCCAGAACCAGAAGAGGGCCTGAAGCAATCCTGCGCTTTTGCGGCCAGCTCCCAAAAAAGCGAGTTGAAAAATGGAGCTCAGGGGCACTGCAATTCACAAACCTGCACAGTTTTAAATGATACCTCTCGTCCACAAATATACTAAGGGAAGGCAACGAAGAGGCTTTGAAAGCAAGGCAGAATTGCAGGAAACAGATTTCAGGAGGTAGATTCGAATCGCCTTGAAAGCACATGAAAAGCGGCAAAACGTGGACAATGATGCCCTTGGCCAAAAAGGGCGTATGCGTTTTTTCCTGAATATATTCAGGAAAAAACGCATACGCCCTTTTTGGCCAACCAAGCAACCTGGAAAGGCCAATCAGCGCTCCAAAGAAGTCTCGCTTCCCAGCGGGAAAAAGGGCCATGCGGAAAAAAGTGTCCAAACCAGAAATGCAGGACCGGCCATGGAGAAATGGGAGCCTTGCTACGCTGATGGGTGGGATGTAAATTGCCAACAACCACTCTGGAGAAGTGTACGGTGTGTTCTGAAACATCTAAAAAACACAGCTTGGAGAGCATAGGGCACTTCCACTCATGGGCGTATAAATTGGGAAAACTAAAAATCAGCAAGACACAGGCACCCCAAAGTTTAGGGCTGCTCTGTTGACAAGAACCCCCACTTCATTACACCTTAAATATCCTAGGAAAGAGAAAAATGGATAAAGAAGTTGTGGTCCTCATGTACAATGGAATATCACTCAGCCATGAAATCCACGTCATAAGGCTAGTAGCAGCACGATGATTGGATTTAGGTACGAAGATTCTAAGTGAAATAAGTCACACAGAAAAAGACACTTATCATAAGATATCACTTAGAGAGGGAATGTAAAAACCGCTACACTTGAACTGAATTGCAAAACAGAACAGAGTCACACGTTTAGGAAACACACTATGGCTGCTGAACGGGAAAGGTGAGGTGGGGTGATGCATAAAACAAGGGTTTCAAATTTGCTCCGATACCGTTCCATAAACCCAATATGTAAGAGACAAGACCTATTCCTTTTTCAGTGAACTGGACTCAACACCCCCTATTCACCGCACAAGAATATATCTGACTAGTAAGAATCTTCAAACCTATGTATTGATATCTCTCCGTAAGTGAGTCAAGGGGGTGTAAAGCGGCATAAACACAGCCGTGAAAAGCAGCTAAACCCCATTATAAAAATAAATTACTTTTCAAAACCCGTGAAACAAAGACAGTGAAAGAGAGAGAAATTCTTACAAAATTCGTTCAGGGGCTGTGATGCAACCTGGATTGACCATATCTAGACCCACAGCTGATTGAGACATAAGGGTGGACACTCTTGGGGCTGAGAGGTTCGGTGAGGTTGGGTGAGCCAACGCAGACCCTTTCAAGTAATACTGCATGGTACCCATCCCATGGGTCCCAAATCTCCAGGTTCAAGGGCATCTTCCTACGTCGAAAACAGGCATGAGAAACCCAGAAGATGGTACACCGTGTGATCGGGAAAGGTTTCTAAAACGCACCTCATTTCTCATCTCCTTTGCTCGGGTTCGCCATTCCAGCCGATTTACTAGCCGTCTCCCTCCTTGGAGAATCAGCACCTTTAACCTCCTGTTCCGTACAGGTTGCAATTTGTCCTGAGGATGAACGGGAAGAGGGGGAACCAATGAGAGACTAGCTCTAGGTGTTGGGACAGGCACAGGTCACTCTATTTTCCCATCAGGAAGAAGAATTAAGCACAAGCTCAGCCTGCCCCCCAGAACCAGAAGAGGGCCTGAAGCAATCCTGCGCTTTTGCGGCCAGCTCCCAAAAAAGCGAGTTGAAAAATGGAGCTCAGGGGCACTGCAATTCACAAACCTGCACAGTTTTAAATGATACCTCTCGTCCACAAATATACTAAGGGAAGGCAACGAAGAGGCTTTGAAAGCAAGGCAGAATTGCAGGAAACAGATTTCAGGAGGTAGATTCGAATCGCCTTGAAAGCACATGAAAAGCGGCAAAACGTGGACAATGATGCCCTTGGCCAAAAAGGGCGTATGCGTTTTTTCCTGAATATATTCAGGAAAAAACGCATACGCCCTTTTTGGCCAACCAAGCAACCTGGAAAGGCCAATCAGCGCTCCAAAGAAGTCTCGCTTCCCAGCGGGCAAAAGGGCCATGCGGAAAAAAGTGTCCAAACCAGAAATGCAGGACCGGCCATGGAGAAATGGGAGCCTTGCTACGCTGATGGGTGGGATGTAAATTGCCAACAGCCACTCTGGAGAAGTGTACGGTGTGTTCTGAAACATCTAAAAAACACAGCTTGGAGAGCATAGGGCACTTCCACTCATGGGCGTATAAATTGGGAAAACTAAAAATCAGCAAGACACAGGCACCCCAAAGTTTAGGGCTGCTCTGTGGACAAGAACCCCCACTTCATTACACCTTAAATATCCTAGGAAAGAGAAAAATGGATAAAGAAGTGGTGGTCCTCATGTACAATGGAATATCACTCAGCCATGAAATCCACGTCATAAGGCTAGTAGCAGCACGATGAGTGGATTTAGGTACGATGATTCTAAGTGAAATAAGTCACACAGTAAAAGACACTTATCATAAGATATCACTTAGAGAGGGAATGTAAAAACCGCTACATTTGAACTGAATTGCAAAACAGAACAGAGTCACACGTTTAGGAAACACACTATGGCTGCTGAACGGGAAAGGTGAGGTGGGGTGATGCATAAAACAAGGGTTTCAAATTAGCTCCGATACCGTTCCATAAACCCAATATGTAAGAGACAAGACCTATTCCTTTTTCAGTGAACTGGACTCAACACCCCCTATTCACCGCACAAGAATATATCTGACTAGTAAGAATCTTCAAACCTATGTATTGATATCTCTCCGTAAGTGAGTCAAGGGGGTGTAAAGCGGCATAAACACAGCCGTGAAAAGCAGCTAAACCCCAATATAAAAATAAATTACTTTTCAAAACCCGTGAAACAAAGACAGTGAAAGAGAGAGAAATTCTTACAAAATTCGTTCAGGGGCTGTGATGCAACCTGGATTGACCATATCTAGACCCACAGCTGATTGAGACATAAGGGTGGACACTCTTGGGGCTGAGAGGTTCGGTGAGGTTGGGTGAGCCAACGCAGACCCTTTCAAGTAATACTGCATGGTACCCATCCCATGGGTCCCAAATCTCCAGGTTCAAGGGCATCTTCCTACGTCGAAAACAGGCATGAGAAACCCAGAAGATGGTACACCGTGTGATCGGGAAAGGTTTCTAAAACGCACCTCATTTCTCATCTCCTTTGCTCGGGTTCGCCATTCCAGCCGATTTACTAGCCGTCTCCCTCCTTGGAGAATCAGCACCTTTAACCTCCTGTTCCGTACAGGTTGCAATTTGTCCTGAGGATGAACGGGAAGAGGGGGAACCAATGAGAGACTAGCTCTAGGTGTTGGGACAGGCACAGGTCACTCTATTTTCCCATCAGGAAGAAGAATTAAGCACAAGCTCAGCCTGCCCCCCAGAACCAGAAGAGGGCCTGAAGCAATCCTGCGCTTTTGCGGCCAGCTCCCAAAAAAGCGAGTTGAAAAATGGAGCTCAGGGGCACTGCAATTCACAAACCTGCACAGTTTTAAATGATACCTCTCGTCCACAAATATACTAAGGGAAGGCAACGAAGAGGCTTTGAAAGCAAGGCAGAATTGCAGGAAACAGATTTCAGGAGGTAGATTCGAATCGCCTTGAAAGCACATGAAAAGCGGCAAAACGTGGACAATGATGCCCTTGGCCAAAAAGGGCGTATGCGTTTTTTCCTGAATATATTCAGGAAAAAACGCATACGCCCTTTTTGGCCAACCAAGCAACCTGGAAAGGCCAATCAGCGCTCCAAAGAAGTCTCGCTTCCCAGCGGGCAAAAGGGCCATGCGGAAAAAAGTGTCCAAACCAGAAATGCAGGACCGGCCATGGAGAAATGGGAGCCTTGCTACGCTGATGGGTGGGATGTAAATTGCCAACAGCCACTCTGGAGAAGTGTACGGTGTGTTCTGAAACATCTAAAAAACACAGCTTGGAGAGCATAGGGCACTTCCACTCATGGGCGTATAAATTGGGAAAACTAAAAATCAGCAAGACACAGGCACCCCAAAGTTTAGGGCTGCTCTGTTGACAAGAACCCCCACTTCATTACACCTTAAATATCCTAGGAAAGAGAAAAATGGATAAAGAAGTTGTGGTCCTCATGTACAATGGAATATCACTCAGCCATGAAATCAACGTCATAAGGCTAGTAGCAGCACGATGAGTGGATTTAGGTACGAAGATTCTAAGTGAAATAAGTCACACAGTAAAAGACACTTATCATAAGATATCACTTAGAGAGGGAATGTAAAAACCGCTACACTTGAACTGAATTGCAAAACAGAACAGAGTCACACGTTTAGGAAACACACTATGGCTGCTGAACGGGAAAGGTGAGGTAGGGTGATGCATAAAACAAGGGTTTCAAATTAGCTCCGATACCGTTCCATAAACCCAATATGTAAGAGACAAGACCTATTCTTTTTTCAGTGAACTGGACTCAACACCCCCTATTCACCGCACAAGAATATATCTGACTAGTAAGAATCTTCAAACCTATGTATTGATATCTCTCTGTAAGTGAGTCAAGGGGGTGTAAAGCGGCATAAACACAGCCGTGAAAAGCAGCTAAACCCCATTATAAAAATAAATTACTTTTCAAAACCCGTGAAACAAAGACAGTGAAAGAGAGAGAAATTCTTACAAAATTCGTTCAGGGGCTGTGATGCAACCTGGATTGACCATATCTAGACCCACAGCTGATTGAGACATAAGGGTGGACACTCTTGGGGCTGAGAGGTTCGGTGAGGTTGGGTGAGCCAACGCAGACCCTTTCAAGTAATACTGCATGGTACCCATCCCATGGGTCCCAAATCTCCAGGTTCAAGGGCATCTTCCTACGTCGAAAACAGGCATGAGAAACCCAGAAGATGGTACACCGTGTGATCGGGAAAGGTTTTTAAAACGCACCTCATTTCTCATCTCCTTTGCTCGGGTTCGCCATTCCAGCCGATTTACTAGCCGTCTCCCTCCTTGGAGAATCAGCACCTTTAACCTCCTGTTCCGTACAGGTTGCAATTTGTCCTGAGGATGAAGGGGAAGAGGGGGAACCAATGAGAGACTAGCTCTAGGTGTTGGGGCAGGCACAGGTCACTCTATTTTCCCATCAGGAAGAAGAATTAAGCACAAGCTCAGCCTGCCCCCCAGAACCAGAAGAGGGCCTGAAGCAATCCTGCGCTTTGGCGGCCAGCTCCCAAAAAAGCGAGTTGAAAAATGGAGCTCAGGGGCACTGCAATTCACAAACCTGCAGAGTTTTAAATGATACCTCTCGTCCACAAATATATTAAGGGAAGGCAACGAAGAGGCTTTGAAAGCAAGGCAGAATTGCAGGAAACAGATTTCAGGAGGTAGATTCGAATCGCCTTGAAAGCACATGAAAAGCGGCAAAACGTGGACAATGATGCCCTTGGCCAAAAAGGGCGTATGCGTTTTTTCCTGAATATATTCAGGAAAAAACGCATACGCCCTTTTTGGCCAACCAAGCAACCTGGAAAGGCCAATCAGCGCTCCAAAGAAGTCTCGCTTCCCAGCGGGCAAAAGGGCCATGCGGAAAAAAGTGTCCAAACCAGAAATGCAGGACCGGCCATGGAGAAATAGGTGCCTTGCTACGCTGATGTGTGGGATGTAAATTGCCAACAGCCACTCTGGAGAAGTGTACGGTGTGTTCTGAAACATCTAAAAAACACAGCTTGGAGAGCATAGGGCACTTCCACTCATGGGCGTATAAATTGGGAAAACTAAAAATCAGCAAGACACAGGCACCCCAAAGTTTAGGGCTGCTCTGTTGACAAGAACCCCCACTTCATTACACCTTAAATATCCTAGGAAAGAGAAAAATGGATAAAGAAGTTGGGGTCCTCATGTACAATGGAATATCACTCAGCCATGAAATCAACGTCATAAGGCTAGTAGCAGCACGATGAGTGGATTTAGGTACGAAGATTCTAAGTGAAATAAGTCACACAGAAAAAGACACTTATCATAAGATATCACTTAGAGAGGGAATGTAAAAACCGCTACACTTGAACTGAATTGCAAAACAGAACAGAGTCACACGTTTAGGAAACACACTATGGCTGCTGAACGGGAAAGGTGAGGTGGGGTGATGCATAAAACAAGGGTTTCAAATTAGCTCCGATACCGTTCCATAAACCCAATATGTAAGAGACAAGACCTATTCCTTTTTCAGTGAACTGGACTCAACACCCCCTATTCACCGCACAAGAATATATCTGACTAGTAAGAATCTTCAAACCTATGTATTGATATCTCTCCGTAAGTGAGTTAAGGGGGTGTAAAGCGGCATAAACACAGCCGTGAAAAGCAGCTAAACCCCATTATAAAAATAAATTACTTTTCAAAACCCGTGAAACAAAGACAGTGAAAGAGAGAGAAATTCTTACAAAATTCGTTCAGGGGCTGTGATGCAACCTGGATTGACCATATCTAGACCCACAGCTGATTGAGACATAAGGGTGGACACTCTTGGGGCTGAGAGGTTCGGTGAGGTTGGGTGAGCCAACGCAGACCCTTTCAAGTAATACTGCATGGTACCCATCCCATGGGTCCCAAATCTCCAGGTTCAAGGGCATCTTCCTACGTCGAAAACAGGCATGAGAAACCCAGAAGATGGTACACCGTGTGATCGGGAAAGGTTTCTAAAACGCACCTCATTTCTCATCTCCTTTGCTCGGGTTCGCCATTCCAGCCGATTTACTAGCCGTCTCCCTCCTTGGAGAATCAGCACCTTTAACCTCCTGTTCCGTACAGGTTGCAATTTGTCCTGAGGATGAACGGGAAGAGGGGGAACCAATGAGAGACTAGCTCTAGGTGTTGGGACAGGCACAGGTCACTCTATTTTCCCATCAGGAAGAAGAATTAAGCACAAGCTCAGCCTGCCCCCCAGAACCAGAAGAGGGCCTGAAGCAATCCTGCGCTTTTGCGGCCAGCTCCCAAAAAAGCGAGTTGAAAAATGGAGCTCAGGGGCACTGCAATTCACAAACCTGCAGAGTTTTAAATGATACCTCTCGTCCACAAATATATTAAGGGAAGGCAACGAAGAGGCTTTGAAAGCAAGGCAGAATTGCAGGAAACAGATTTCAGGAGGTAGATTCGAATCGCCTTGAAAGCACATGAAAAGCGGCAAAACGTGGACAATGATGCCCTTGGCCAAAAAGGGCGTATGCGTTTTTTCCTGAATATATTCAGGAAAAAACGCATACGCCCTTTTTGGCCAACCAAGCAACCTGGAAAGGCCAATCAGCGCTCCAAAGAAGTCTCGCTTCCCAGCGGGCAAAAGGGCCATGCGGAAAAAAGTGTCCAAACCAGAAATGCAGGACCGGCCATGGAGAAATGGGAGCCTTGCTACGCTGATGGGTGGGATGTAAATTGCCAACAGCCACTCTGGAGAAGTGTACGGTGTGTTCTGAAACATCTAAAAAACACAGCTTGGAGAGCATAGGGCACTTCCACTCATGGGCGTATAAATTGGGAAAACTAAAAATCAGCAAGACACAGGCACCCCAAAGTTTAGGGCTGCTCTGTTGACAAGAACCCCCACTTCATTACACCTTAAATATCCTAGGAAAGAGAAAAATGGATAAAGAAGTTGTGGTCCTCATGTACAATGGAATATCACTCAGCCATGAAATCAACGTCATAAGGCTAGTAGCAGCACGATGAGTGGATTTAGGTACGAAGATTCTAAGTGAAATAAGTCACACAGTAAAAGACACTTATCATAAGATATCACTTAGAGAGGGAATGTAAAAACCGCTACACTTGAACTGAATTGCAAAACAGAACAGAGTCACACGTTTAGGAAACACACTATGGCTGCTGAACGGGAAAGGTGAGGTAGGGTGATGCATAAAACAAGGGTTTCAAATTAGCTCCGATACCGTTCCATAAACCCAATATGTAAGAGACAAGACCTATTCTTTTTTCAGTGAACTGGACTCAACACCCCCTATTCACCGCACAAGAATATATCTGACTAGTAAGAATCTTCAAACCTATGTATTGATATCTCTCTGTAAGTGAGTCAAGGGGGTGTAAAGCGGCATAAACACAGCCGTGAAAAGCAGCTAAACCCCATTATAAAAATAAATTACTTTTCAAAACCCGTGAAACAAAGACAGTGAAAGAGAGAGAAATTCTTACAAAATTCGTTCAGGGGCTGTGATGCAACCTGGATTGACCATATCTAGACCCACAGCTGATTGAGACATAAGGGTGGACACTCTTGGGGCTGAGAGGTTCGGTGAGGTTGGGTGAGCCAACGCAGACCCTTTCAAGTAATACTGCATGGTACCCATCCCATGGGTCCCAAATCTCCAGGTTCAAGGGCATCTTCCTACGTCGAAAACAGGCATGAGAAACCCAGAAGATGGTACACCGTGTGATCGGGAAAGGTTTTTAAAACGCACCTCATTTCTCATCTCCTTTGCTCGGGTTCGCCATTCCAGCCGATTTACTAGCCGTCTCCCTCCTTGGAGAATCAGCACCTTTAACCTCCTGTTCCGTACAGGTTGCAATTTGTCCTGAGGATGAAGGGGAAGAGGGGGAACCAATGAGAGACTAGCTCTAGGTGTTGGGGCAGGCACAGGTCACTCTATTTTCCCATCAGGAAGAAGAATTAAGCACAAGCTCAGCCTGCCCCCCAGAACCAGAAGAGGGCCTGAAGCAATCCTGCGCTTTGGCGGCCAGCTCCCAAAAAAGCGAGTTGAAAAATGGAGCTCAGGGGCACTGCAATTCACAAACCTGCAGAGTTTTAAATGATACCTCTCGTCCACAAATATATTAAGGGAAGGCAACGAAGAGGCTTTGAAAGCAAGGCAGAATTGCAGGAAACAGATTTCAGGAGGTAGATTCGAATCGCCTTGAAAGCACATGAAAAGCGGCAAAACGTGGACAATGATGCCCTTGGCCAAAAAGGGCGTATGCGTTTTTTCCTGAATATATTCAGGAAAAAACGCATACGCCCTTTTTGGCCAACCAAGCAACCTGGAAAGGCCAATCAGCGCTCCAAAGAAGTCTCGCTTCCCAGCGGGCAAAAGGGCCATGCGGAAAAAAGTGTCCAAACCAGAAATGCAGGACCGGCCATGGAGAAATAGGTGCCTTGCTACGCTGATGTGTGGGATGTAAATTGCCAACAGCCACTCTGGAGAAGTGTACGGTGTGTTCTGAAACATCTAAAAAACACAGCTTGGAGAGCATAGGGCACTTCCACTCATGGGCGTATAAATTGGGAAAACTAAAAATCAGCAAGACACAGGCACCCCAAAGTTTAGGGCTGCTCTGTTGACAAGAACCCCCACTTCATTACACCTTAAATATCCTAGGAAAGAGAAAAATGGATAAAGAAGTTGGGGTCCTCATGTACAATGGAATATCACTCAGCCATGAAATCAACGTCATAAGGCTAGTAGCAGCACGATGAGTGGATTTAGGTACGAAGATTCTAAGTGAAATAAGTCACACAGAAAAAGACACTTATCATAAGATATCACTTAGAGAGGGAATGTAAAAACCGCTACACTTGAACTGAATTGCAAAACAGAACAGAGTCACACGTTTAGGAAACACACTATGGCTGCTGAACGGGAAAGGTGAGGTGGGGTGATGCATAAAACAAGGGTTTCAAATTAGCTCCGATACCGTTCCATAAACCCAATATGTAAGAGACAAGACCTATTCCTTTTTCAGTGAACTGGACTCAACACCCCCTATTCACCGCACAAGAATATATCTGACTAGTAAGAATCTTCAAACCTATGTATTGATATCTCTCCGTAAGTGAGTTAAGGGGGTGTAAAGCGGCATAAACACAGCCGTGAAAAGCAGCTAAACCCCATTATAAAAATAAATTACTTTTCAAAACCCGTGAAACAAAGACAGTGAAAGAGAGAGAAATTCTTACAAAATTCGTTCAGGGGCTGTGATGCAACCTGGATTGACCATATCTAGACCCACAGCTGATTGAGACATAAGGGTGGACACTCTTGGGGCTGAGAGGTTCGGTGAGGTTGGGTGAGCCAACGCAGACCCTTTCAAGTAATACTGCATGGTACCCATCCCATGGGTCCCAAATCTCCAGGTTCAAGGGCATCTTCCTACGTCGAAAACAGGCATGAGAAACCCAGAAGATGGTACACCGTGTGATCGGGAAAGGTTTCTAAAACGCACCTCATTTCTCATCTCCTTTGCTCGGGTTCGCCATTCCAGCCGATTTACTAGCCGTCTCCCTCCTTGGAGAATCAGCACCTTTAACCTCCTGTTCCGTACAGGTTGCAATTTGTCCTGAGGATGAACGGGAAGAGGGGGAACCAATGAGAGACTAGCTCTAGGTGTTGGGACAGGCACAGGTCACTCTATTTTCCCATCAGGAAGAAGAATTAAGCACAAGCTCAGCCTGCCCCCCAGAACCAGAAGAGGGCCTGAAGCAATCCTGCGCTTTGGCGGCCATCTCCCAAAAAAGCAAGTTGAAAAATGGAGCTCAGGGGCACTGCAATTCACAAACCTGCAGAGTTTTAAATGATACCTCTCGTCCACAAATATATTAAGGGAAGGCAACGAAGAGGCTTTGAAAGCAAGGCAGAATTGCAGGAAACAGATTTCAGGAGGTAGATTCGAATCGCCTTGAAAGCACATGAAAAGCGGCAAAACGTGGACAATGAGGCCCTTGGCCAAAAAGGGCGTATGCGTTTTTTCCTGAATATATTCAGGAAAAAACGCATACGCCCTTTTTGGCCAACCAAGCAACCTGGAAAGGCCAATCAGCGCTCCAAAGAAGTCTCGCTTCCCAGCGGGCAAAAGGGCCATGCGGAAAAAAGTGTCCAAACCAGAAATGCAGGACCGGCCATGGAGAAATGGGAGCCTTGCTACGCTGATGGGTGGGATGTAAATTGCCAACAGCCACTCTGGAGAAGTGTACGGTGTGTTCTGAAACATCTAAAAAACACAGCTTGGAGAGCATAGGGCACTTCCACTCATGGGCGTATAAATTGGGAAAACTAAAAATCAGCAAGACACAGGCACCCCAAAGTTTAGGGCTGCTCTGCTGACAAGAACCCCCACTTCATTACACCTTAAATATCCTAGGAAAGAGAAAAATGGATAAAGAAGTTGTGGTCCTCATGTACAATGGAATATCACTCAGCCATGAAATCCACGTCATAAGGCTAGTAGCAGCACGATGAGTGGATTTAGGTACGAAGATTCTAAGTGAAATAAGTCACACAGAAAAAGACACTTATCATAAGATATCACTTAGAGAGGGAATGTAAAAACCGCTACACTTAAACTGAATTGCAAAACAGAACAGAGTCACACGTTTAGGAAACACACTATGGCTGCTGAACGGGAAAGGTGAGGTGGGGTGATGCATAAAACAAGGGTTTCAAATTAGCTCCGATACCGTTCCATAAACCCAATATGTAAGAGACAAGACCTATTCCTTTTTCAGTGAACTGGACTCAACACCCCCTATTCACCGCACAAGAATATATCTGACTAGTAAGAATCTTCAAACCTATGTATTGATATCTCTCTGTAGTGAGTCAAGGGGGTGTAAAGCGGCATAAACACAGCCGTGAAAAGCAGCTAAACCCCATTATAATAATAAATTACTTTTCAAAACCCGTGAAACAAAGACAGTGAAAGAGAGAGAAATTCTTACAAAATTCGTTCAGGGGCTGTGATGCAACCTGGATTGACCATATCTAGACCCACAGCTGATTGAGACATAAGGGTGGACACTCTTGGGGCTGAGAGGTTCGGTGAGGTTGGGTGAGCCAACGCAGACCCTTTCAAGTAATACTGCATGGTACCCATCCCATGGGTCCCAAATCTCCAGGTTCAAGGGCATCTTCCTACGTCGAAAACAGGCATGAGAAACCCAGAAGATGGTACACCGTGTGATCGGGATAGGTTTCTAAAACGCACCTCATTTCTCATCTCCTTTGCTCGGGTTCGCCATTCCAGCCGATTTACTAGCCGTCTCCCTCCTTGGAGAATCAGCACCTTTAACCTCCTGTTCCGTACAGGTTGCAATTTGTCCTGAGGATGAACGGGAAGAGGGGGAACCAATGAGAGACTAGCTCTAGGTGTTGGGACAGGCACGGGTCACTCTATTTTCCCATCAGGAAGAAGAATTAAGCACAAGCTCAGCCTGCCCCCCAGAACCAGAAGAGGGCCTGAAGCAATCCTGCGCTTTTGCGGCCAGCTCCCCAAAAAGCAAGTTGAAAAATGGAGCTCAGGGGCACTGCAATTCACAAACCTGCAGAGTTTTAAATGATACCTCTCGTCCACAAATATATTAAGGGAAGGCAACGAAGAGGCTTTGAAAGCAAGGCAGAATTGCAGGAAACAGATTTCAGGAGGTAGATTCGAATCGCCTTGAAAGCACATGAAAAGCGGCAAAACGTGGACAATGATGCCCTTGGCCAAAAAGGGCGTATGCGTTTTTTCCTGAATATATTCAGGAAAAAACGCATACGCCCTTTTTGGCCAACCAAGCAACCTGGAAAGGCCAATCAGCGCTCCAAAGAAGTCTCGCTTCCCAGCGGGCAAAAGGGCCATGCGGAAAAAAGTGTCCAAACCAGAAATGCAGGACCGGCCATGGAGAAATGGGAGCCTTGCTACGCTGATGGGTGGGATGTAAATTGCCAACAGCCACTCTGGAGAAGTGTACGGTGTGTTCTGAAACATCTAAAAAACACAGCTTGGAGAGCATAGGGCACTTCCACTCATGGGCGTATAACTTGGGAAAACTAAAAATCAGCAAGACACAGGCACCCCAAAGTTTAGGGATGCTCTGTTGACAAGAACCCCCACTTCATTACACCTTAAATATCCTAGGAAAGAGAAAAATGGATAAAGAAGTTGTGGTCCTCATGTACAATGGAATATCACTCAGCCATGAAATCAACGTCATAAGGCTAGTAGCAGCACGATGAGTGGATTTAGGTACGACGATTCTAAGTGAAATAAGTCACACAGAAAAAGACACTTATCATAACATATCACTTAGAGAGGGAATGTAAAAACCGCTACACTTGAACTGAATTACAAAACAGAACAGAGTCACACGTTTAGAAAACACACTATGGCTGCTGAACGGGCAAGGTGAGGTGGGGTGATGCATAAAACAAGGGTTTCAAATTAGCTCAGATACCGTTCCATAAACCCAATATGTAATAGACAAGACCTACTCCTTGCTCAGTGAACTGCACTCAACACCCCCTATTCACCGCAAAAGAATATATCTGACTAGTAAGAATCTTCAAACCTATGTATTGATATCTCTCCGTAAGTGAGTCAAGGGGGTGTAAAGCGGCATAAACACAGCCGTGAAAAGCAGCTAAACCCCATTATAAAAATAAATTACTTTTCAAAACCCGTGAAACAAAGACAGTGAAAGAGAGAGAAATTCTTACAAAATTCGTTCAGGGGCTGTGATGCAACCTGGATTGACCATATCTAGACCCACAGCTGATTGAGACATAAGGGTGGACACTCTTGGGGCTGAGAGGTTCGGTGAGGTTGGGTGAGCCAACGCAGACCCTTTCAAGTAATACTGCATGGTACCCATCCCATGGGTCCCAAATCTCCAGGTTCAAGGGCATCTTCCTACGTCGAAAACAGGCATGAGAAACCCAGAAGATGGTACACCGTGTGATCGGGAAAGGTTTCTAAAACGCACCTCATTTCTCATCTCCTTTGCTCGGGTTCGCCATTCCAGCCGATTTACTAGCCGTCTCCCTCCTTGGAGAATCAGCACCTTTAACCTCCTGTTCCGTACAGGTTGCAATTTGTCCTGAGGATGAACGGGAAGAGGGGGAACCAATGAGAGACTAGCTCTAGGTGTTGGGACAGGCACAGGTCACTCTATTTTCCCATCAGGAAGAAGAATTAAGCACAAGCTCAGCCTGCCCCCCAGAACCAGAAGAGGGCCTGAAGCAATCCTGCGCTTTGGCGGCCATCTCCCAAAAAAGCAAGTTGAAAAATGGAGCTCAGGGGCACTGCAATTCACAAACCTGCAGAGTTTTAAATGATACCTCTCGTCCACAAATATATTAAGGGAAGGCAACGAAGAGGCTTTGAAAGCAAGGCAGAATTGCAGGAAACAGATTTCAGGAGGTAGATTCGAATCGCCTTGAAAGCACATGAAAAGCGGCAAAACGTGGACAATGATGCCCTTGGCCAAAAAGGGCGTATGCGTTTTTTCCTGAATATATTCAGGAAAAAACGCATACGCCCTTTTTGGCCAACCAAGCAACCTGGAAAGGCCAATCAGCGCTCCAAAGAAGTCTCGCTTCCCAGCGGGCAAAAGGGCCATGCGGAAAAAAGTGTCCAAACCAGAAATGCAGGACCGGCCATGGAGAAATGGGAGCCTTGCTACGCTGATGGGTGGGATGTAAATTGCCAACAGCCACTCTGGAGAAGTGTACGGTGTGTTCTGAAACATCTAAAAAACACAGCTTGGAGAGCATAGGGCACTTCCACTCATGGGCGTATAAATTGGGAAAACTAAAAATCAGCAAGACACAGGCACCCCAAAGTTTAGGGCTGCTCTGCTGACAAGAACCCCCACTTCATTACACCTTAAATATCCTAGGAAAGAGAAAAATGGATAAAGAAGTTGTGGTCCTCATGTACAATGGAATATCACTCAGCCATGAAATCCACGTCATAAGGCTAGTAGCAGCACGATGAGTGGATTTAGGTACGAAGATTCTAAGTGAAATAAGTCACACAGAAAAAGACACTTATCATAAGATATCACTTAGAGAGGGAATGTAAAAACCGCTACACTTAAACTGAATTGCAAAACAGAACAGAGTCACACGTTTAGGAAACACACTATGGCTGCTGAACGGGAAAGGTGAGGTGGGGTGATGCATAAAACAAGGGTTTCAAATTAGCTCCGATACCGTTCCATAAACCCAATATGTAAGAGACAAGACCTATTCCTTTTTCAGTGAACTGGACTCAACACCCCCTATTCACCGCACAAGAATATATCTGACTAGTAAGAATCTTCAAACCTATGTATTGATATCTCTCTGTAGTGAGTCAAGGGGGTGTAAAGCGGCATAAACACAGCCGTGAAAAGCAGCTAAACCCCATTATAAAAATAAATTACTTTTCAAAACCCGTGAAACAAAGACAGTGAAAGAGAGAGAAATTCTTACAAAATTCGTTCAGGGGCTGTGATGCAACCTGGATTGACCATATCTAGACCCACAGCTGATTGAGACATAAGGGTGGACACTCTTGGGGCTGAGAGGTTCGGTGAGGTTGGGTGAGCCAACGCAGACCCTTTCAAGTAATACTGCATGGTACCCATCCCATGGGTCCCAAATCTCCAGGTTCAAGGGCATCTTCCTACGTCGAAAACAGGCATGAGAAACCCAGAAGATGGTACACCGTGTGATCGGGAAAGGTTTCTAAAACGCACCTCATTTCTCATCTCCTTTGCTCGGGTTCGCCATTCCAGCCGATTTACTAGCCATCTCCCTCCTTGGAGAATCAGCACCTTTAACCTCCTGTTCCGTACAGGTTGCAATTTGTCCTGAGGATGAAGGGGAAGAGGGGGAACCAATGAGAGACTAGCTCTAGGTGTTGGGACAGGCACAGGTCACTCTATTTTCCCATCAGGAAGAAGAATTAAGCACAAGCTCAGCCTGCCCCCCAGAACCAGAAGAGGGCCTGAAGCAATCTTGCGCTTTGGCGGCCATCTCCCAAAAAAGCAAGTTGAAAAATGGAGCTCAGGGGCACTGCAATTCACAAACCTGCAGAGTTTTAAATGATACCTCTCGTCCACAAATATATTAAGGGAAGGCAACGAAGAGGCTTTGAAAGCAAGGCAGAATTGCAGGAAACAGATTTCAGGAGGTAGATTCGAATCGCCTTGAAAGCACATGAAAAGCGGCAAAACGTGGACAATGATGCCCTTGGCCAAAAAGGGCGTATGCGTTTTTTCCTGAATATATTCAGGAAAAAACGCATACGCCCTTTTTGGCCAACCAAGCAACCTGGAAAGGCCAATCAGCGCTCCAAAGAAGTCTCGCTTCCCAGCGGGCAAAAGCGCCATGCGGAAAAAAGTGTCCAAACCAGAAATGCAGGACCGGCCATGGAGAAATGGGAGCCTTGCTTGCCGATGGGTGGGATGTAAATTGCCAACAGCCACTCTGGAGAAGTGTAAGGTGTGTTCAGAAACATCTAAAAAACACAGCTTGGAGAGCATAGGGCACTTCCACTCATGGGCGTATAAATTGGGAAAACTAAAAATCAGCAAGACACAGGCACCCCAAAGTTTAGGGATGCTCTGTTGACAAGAACCCCCACTTCATTACACCTTAAATATCCTAGGAAAGAGAAAAATGGATAAAGAAGTTGTGGTCCTCATGTACAATGGAATATCACTCAGCCATGAAATCAACGTCATAAGGCTAGTAGCAGCACGATGAGTGGATTTAGGTACGACGATTCTAAGTGAAATAAGTCACACAGAAAAAGACACTTATCATAACATATCACTTAGAGAGGGAATGTAAAAACCGCTACACTTGAACTGAATTACAAAACAGAACAGAGTCACACGTTTAGAAAACACACTATGGCTGCTGAACGGGCAAGGTGAGGTGGGGTGATGCATAAAACAAGGGTTTCAAATTAGCTCAGATACCGTTCCATAAACCCAATATGTAATAGACAAGACCTACTCCTTGCTCAGTGAACTGCACTCAACACCCCCTATTCACCGCAAAAGAATATATCTGACTAGTAAGAATCTTCAAACCTATGTATTGATATCTCTCCGTAAGTGAGTCAAGGGGGTGTAAAGCGGCATAAACACAGCCGTGAAAAGCAGCTAAACCCCATTATAAAAATAAATTACTTTTCAAAACCCGTGAAACAAAGACAGTGAAAGAGAGAGAAATTCTTACAAAATTCGTTCAGGGGCTGTGATGCAACCTGGATTGACCATATCTAGACCCACAGCTGATTGAGACATAAGGGTGGACACTCTTGGGGCTGAGAGGTTCGGTGAGGTTGGGTGAGCCAACGCAGACCCTTTCAAGTAATACTGCATGGTACCCATCCCATGGGTCCCAAATCTCCAGGTTCAAGGGCATCTTCCTACGTCGAAAACAGGCATGAGAAACCCAGAAGATGGTACACCGTGTGATCGGGAAAGGTTTCTAAAACGCACCTCATTTCTCATCTCCTTTGCTCGGGTTCGCCATTCCAGCCGATTTACTAGCCATCTCCCTCCTTGGAGAATCAGCACCTTTAACCTCCTGTTCCGTACAGGTTGCAATTTGTCCTGAGGATGAAGGGGAAGAGGGGGAACCAATGAGAGACTAGCTCTAGGTGTTGGGACAGGCACAGGTCACTCTATTTTCCCATCAGGAAGAAGAATTAAGCACAAGCTCAGCCTGCCCCCCAGAACCAGAAGAGGGCCTGAAGCAATCCTGCGCTTTGGCGGCCATCTCCCAAAAAAGCAAGTTGAAAAATGGAGCTCAGGGGCACTGCAATTCACAAACCTGCAGAGTTTTAAATGATACCTCTCGTCCACAAATATATTAAGGGAAGGCAACGAAGAGGCTTTGAAAGCAAGGCAGAATTGCAGGAAACAGATTTCAGGAGGTAGATTCGAATCGCCTTGAAAGCACATGAAAAGCGGCAAAACGTGGACAATGATGCCCTTGGCCAAAAAGGGCGTATGCGTTTTTTCCTGAATATATTCAGGAAAAAACGCATACGCCCTTTTTGGCCAACCAAGCAACCTGGAAAGGCCAATCAGCGCTCCAAAGAAGTCTCGCTTCCCAGCGGGCAAAAGCGCCATGCGGAAAAAAGTGTCCAAACCAGAAATGCAGGACCGGCCATGGAGAAATGGGAGCCTTGCTTGCCGATGGGTGGGATGTAAATTGCCAACAGCCACTCTGGAGAAGTGTAAGGTGTGTTCAGAAACATCTAAAAAACACAGCTTGGAGAGCATAGGGCACTTCCACTCATGGGCGTATAAATTGGGAAAACTAAAAATCAGCAAGACACAGGCACCCCAAAGTTTAGGGCTGCTCTGTTGACAAGAACCCCCACTTCATTACACCTTAAATATCCTAGGAAAGAGAAAAATGGATAAAGAAGTTGGGGTCCTCATGTACAATGGAATATCACTCAGCCATGAAATCCACGTCATAAGGCTAGTAGGAGCACGATGAGTGGATTTAGGTACGACGATTCTAAGTGAAATAAGTCACACAGAAAAGACACTTATCATAAGATATCACTTAGAGAGGGAATGTAAAAACCGCTACACTTGAACTGAATTGCAAAACAGAACAGAGTCACACGTTTAGGAAACACACTATGGCTGCTGAACGGGAAAGGTGAGGTGGGGTGATGCATAAAACAAGGGTTTCAAATTAGCTCCGATACCGTTCCATAAACCCAATATGTAAGAGACAAGACCTATTCCTTTTTCAGTGAACTGGACTCAACACCCCCTATTCACCGCACAAGAATATATCTGACTAGTAAGAATCTTCAAACCTATGTATTGATATCTCTCCGTAAGTGAGTCAAGGGGGTGTAAAGCGGCATAAACACAGCCGTGAAAAGCAGCTAAACCCCATTATAAAAATAAATTACTTTTCAAAACCCGTGAAACAAAGACAGTGAAAGAGAGAGAAATTCTTACAAAATTCGTTCAGGGGCTGTGATGCAACCTGGATTGACCATATCTAGACCCACAGCTGATTGAGACATAAGGGTGGACACTCTTGGGGCTGAGAGGTTCGGTGAGGTTGGGTGAGCCAACGCAGACCCTTTCAAGTAATACTGCATGGTACCCATCCCATGGGTCCCAAATCTCCAGGTTCAAGGGCATCTTCCTACGTCGAAAACAGGCATGAGAAACCCAGAAGATGGTACACCGTGTGATCGGGAAAGGTTTCTAAAACGCACCTCATTTCTCATCTCCTTTGCTCAGGTTCGCCATTCCAGCCGATTTACTAGCCGTCTCCCTCCTTGGAGAATCAGCACCTTTAACCTCCTGTTCCGTACAGGTTGCAATTTGTCCTGAGGATGAACGGGAAGAGGGGGAACCAATGAGAGACTAGCTCTAGGTGTTGGGACAGGCACAGGTCACTCTATTTTCCCATCAGGAAGAAGAATTAAGCACAAGCTCAGCCTGCCTCCCAGAACCAGAAGAGGGCCTGAAGCAATCCTGCGCTTTTGCGGCCAGCTCCCAAAAAAGCAAGTTGAAAAATGGAGCTCAGGGGCACTGCAATTCACAAACCTGCAGAGTTTTAAATGATACCTCTCGTCCACAAATATATTAAGGGAAGGCAACGAAGAGGCTTTGAAAGCAAGGCAGAATTGCAGGAAACAGATTTCAGGAGGTAGATTCGAATCGCCTTGAAAGCACATGAAAAGCGGCAAAACGTGGACAATGATGCCCTTGGCCAAAAAGGGCGTATGCGTTTTTTCCTGAATATATTCAGGAAAAAACGCATACGCCCTTTTTGGCCAACCAAGCAACCTGGAAAGGCCAATCAGCGCTCCAAAGAAGTCTCGCTTCCCAGCGGGCAAAAGGGCCATGCGGAAAAAAATGTCCAAACCAGAAATGCAGGACCGGCCATGGAGAAATGGGAGCCTTGCTACGCTGATGGGTGGGATGTAAATTGCCAACAGCCACTCTGGAGAAGTGTACGGTGTGTTCTGAAACATCTAAAAAACACAGCTTGGAGAGCATAGGGCACTTCCACTCATGGGCGTATAAATTGGGAAAACTAAAAATCAGCAAGACACAGGCACCCCAAAGTTTAGGGCTGCTCTGTTGACAAGAACCCCCACTTCATTACACCTTAAATATCCTAGGAAAGAGAAAAATGGATAAAGAAGTGGTGGTCCTCATGTACAATGGAATATCACTCAGCCATGAAATCCACGTCATAAGGGTAGTAGCAGCACGATGAGTGGATTTAGGTACGAAGATTCTAAGTGAAATAAGTCACACAGAAAAAGACACTTATCATAAGATATCACTTAGAGAGGGAATGTAAAAACCGCTACACTTGAACTGAATTGCAAAACAGAACAGAGTCACACGTTTAGGAAACACACTATGGCTGCTGAATGGGAAAGGTGAGGTGGGGTGATGCATAAAACAAGGGTTTCAAATTAGCTCCGATACCGTTCCATAAACCCAATATGTAAGAGACAAGACCTATTCCTTTTTCAGTGAACTGGACTCAACACCCCCTATTCACCGCACAAGAATATATCTGACTAGTAAGAATCTTCAAACCTATGTATTGATATCTCTCCGTAAGTGAGTCAAGGGGGTGTAAAGCGGCATAAACACAGCCGTGAAAAGCAGCTAAACCCCAATATAAAAATAAATTACTTTTCAAAACCCGTGAAACAAAGACAGTGAAAGAGAGAGAAATTCTTACAAAATTCGTTCAGGGGCTGTGATGCAACCTGGATTGACCATATCTAGACCCACAGCTGATTGAGACATAAGGGTGGACACTCTTGGGGCTGAGAGGTTCGGTGAGGTTGGGTGAGCCAACGCAGACCCTTTCAAGTAATACTGCATGGTACCCATCCCATGGGTCCCAAATCTCCAGGTTCAAGGGCATCTTCCTACGTCGAAAACAGGCATGAGAAACCCAGAAGATGGTACACCGTGTGATCGGGAAAGGTTTCTAAAACGCACCTCATTTCTCATCTCCTTTGCTCGGGTTCGCCATTCCAGCCGATTTACTAGCCGTCTCCCTCCTTGGAGAATCAGCACCTTTAACCTCCTGTTCCGTACAGGTTGCAATTTGTCCTGAGGATGAACGGGAAGAGGGGGAACCAATGAGAGACTAGCTCTAGGTGTTGGGACAGGCACAGGTCACTCTATTTTCCCATCAGGAAGAAGAATTAAGCACAAGCTCAGCCTGCCCCCCAGAACCAGAAGAGGGCCTGAAGCAATCCTGCGCTTTTGCGGCCAGCTCCCAAAAAAGCGAGTTGAAAAATGGAGCTCAGGGGCACTGCAATTCACAAACCTGCACAGTTTTAAATGATACCTCTCGTCCACAAATATACTAAGGGAAGGCAACGAAGAGGCTTTGAAAGCAAGGCAGAATTGCAGGAAACAGATTTCAGGAGGTAGATTCGAATCGCCTTGAAAGCACATGAAAAGCGGCAAAACGTGGACAATGATGCCCTTGGCCAAAAAGGGCGTATGCGTTTTTTCCTGAATATATTAAGGAAAAAACGCATACGCCCTTTTTGGCCAACCAAGCAACCTGGAAAGGCCAATCAGCGCTCCAAAGAAGTCTCGCTTCCCAGCGGGCAAAAGGGCCATGGGGAAAAAAGTGTCCAAACCAGAAATGCAGGACCGGCCATGGAGAAATGGGAGCCTTGCTACGCTGATGGGTGGGATGTAAATTGCCAACAGCCACTCTGGAGAAGTGTACGGTGTGTTCTGAAACATCTAAAAAACACAGCTTGGAGAGCATAGGGCACTTCCACTCATGGGCGTATAAATTGGGAAAACTAAAAATCAGCAAGACACAGGCACCCCAAAGTTTAGGGCTGCTCTGTTGACAAGAACCCCCACTTCATTACACCTTAAATATCCTAGGAAAGAGAAAAACGGATAAAGAAGTTTTGGCCCTCATGTACAATGGAATATCACTCAGCCATGAAATCAACGTCATAAGGCTAGTAGCAGCACGATGAGTGGATTTAGGTACGAAGATTCTAAGTGAAATAAGTCACACAGAAAAAGACACTTATCATAAGATATCACTTAGAGAGGGAATGTAAAAACCGCTACACTTGAACTGAATTGCAAAACAGAACAGAGTCACACGTTTAGGAAACACACTAATGGCTGCTGAATGGGAAAGGTGAGGTGGGGTGATGCATAAAACAAGGGTTTCAAATTAGCTCCGATACCGTTCCATAAACCCAATATGTAAGAGACAAGACCTATTCCTTTTTCAGTGAACTGGACTCAACACCCCCTATTCACCGCACAAGAATATATCTGACTAGTAAGAATCTTCAAACCTATGTATTGATATCTCTCCGTAAGTGAGTCAAGGGGGTGTAAAGCGGCATAAACACAGCCGTGAAAAGCAGCTAAACCCCAATATAAAAATAAATTACTTTTCAAAACCCGTGAAACAAAGACAGTGAAAGAGAGAGAAATTCTTACAAAATTCGTTCAGGGGCTGTGATGCAACCTGGATTGACCATATCTAGACCCACAGCTGATTGAGACATAAGGGTGGACACTCTTGGGGCTGAGAGGTTCGGTGAGGTTGGGTGAGCCAACGCAGACCCTTTCAAGTAATACTGCATGGTACCCATCCCATGGGTCCCAAATCTCCAGGTTCAAGGGCATCTTCCTACGTCGAAAACAGGCATGAGAAACCCAGAAGATGGTACACCGTGTGATCGGGAAAGGTTTCTAAAACGCACCTCATTTCTCATCTCCTTTGCTCGGGTTCGCCATTCCAGCCGATTTACTAGCCGTCTCCCTCCTTGGAGAATCAGCACCTTTAACCTCCTGTTCCGTACAGGTTGCAATTTGTCCTGAGGATGAACGGGAAGAGGGGGAACCAATGAGAGACTAGCTCTAGGTGTTGGGACAGGCACAGGTCACTCTATTTTTCCCATCAGGAAGAAGAATTAAGCACAAGCTCAGCCTGCCCCCCAGAACCAGAAGAGGGCCTGAAGCAATCCTGCGCTTTTGCGGCCAGCTCCCAAAAAAGCGAGTTGAAAAATGGAGCTCAGGGGCACTGCAATTCACAAACCTGCACAGTTTTAAATGATACCTCTCGTCCACAAATATACTAAGGGAAGGCAACGAAGAGGCTTTGAAAGCAAGGCAGAATTGCAGGAAACAGATTTCAGGAGGTAGATTCGAATCGCCTTGAAAGCACATGAAAAGCGGCAAAACGTGGACAATGATGCCCTTGGCCAAAAAGGGCGTATGCGTTTTTTCCTGAATATATTAAGGAAAAAACGCATACGCCCTTTTTGGCCAACCAAGCAACCTGGAAAGGCCAATCAGCGCTCCAAAGAAGTCTCGCTTCCCAGCGGGCAAAAGGGGCCATGCGGAAAAAAGTGTCCAAACCAGAAATGCAGGACCGGCCATGGAGAAATGGGAGCCTTGCTACGCTGATGGGTGGGATGTAAATTGCCAACAGCCACTCTGGAGAAGTGTACGGTGTGTTCTGAAACATCTAAAAAACACAGCTTGGAGAGCATAGGGCACTTCCACTCATGGGCGTATAAATTGGGAAAACTAAAAATCAGCAAGACACAGGCACCCCAAAGTTTAGGGCTGCTCTGTTGACAAGAACCCCCACTTCATTACACCTTAAATATCCTAGGAAAGAGAAAAACGGATAAAGAAGTTGTGGCCCTCATGTACAATGGAATATCACTCAGCCATGAAATCAACGTCATAAGGCTAGTAGCAGCACGATGAGTGGATTTAGGTACGAAGATTCTAAGTGAAATAAGTCACACAGAAAAAGACACTTATCATAAGATATCACTTAGAGAGGAATGTAAAAACCGCTACACTTGAACTGAATTGCAAAACAGAACAGAGTCACACGTTTAGGAAACACACTATGGCTGCTGAACGGGGAAAGGTGAGGTGGGGTGATGCATAAAACAAGGGTTTCAAATTAGCTCCGATACCGTTCCATAAACCCAATATGTAACAGACAAGACCTATTCCTTTTTCAGTGAACTGGACTCAACACCCCCTATTCACCGCACAAGAATATATCTGACTAGTAAGAATCTTCAAACCTATGTATTGATATCTCTCTGTAAGTGAGTCAAGGGGGTGTAAAGCGGCATAAACACAGCCGTGAAAAGCAGCTAAACCCCATTATAAAAATAAATTACTTTTCAAAACCCGTGAAACAAAGACAGTGAAAGAGAGAGAAATTCTTACAAAATTCGTTCAGGGGCTGTGATGCAACCTGGATTGACCATATCTAGACCCACAGCTGATTGAGACATAAGGGTGGACACTCTTGGGGCTGAGAGGTTCGGTGAGGTTGGGTGAGCCAACGCAGACCCTTTCAAGTAATACTGCATGGTACCCATCCCATGGGTCCCAAATCTCCAGGTTCAAGGGCATCTTCCTACGTTGAAAACAGGCATGAGAAACCCAGAAGATGGTACACCGTGTGATCGGGAAAGGTTTCTAAAACGCACCTCATTTCTCATCTCCTTTGCTCGGGTTCGCCATTCCAGCCGATTTACTAGCCATCTCCCTCCTTGGAGAATCAGCACCTTTAACCTCCTGTTCCGTACAGGTTGCAATTTGTCCTGAGGATGAACGGGAAGAGGGGGGAACCAATGAGAGACTAGCTCTAGGTGTTGGGACAGGCACAGGTCACTCTATTTTCCCATCAGGAAGAAGAATTAAGCACAAGCTCAGCCTGCCCCCCAGAACCAGAAGAGGGCCTGAAGCAATCCTGCGCTTTGGCGGCCATCTCCCAAAAAAGCAAGTTGAAAAATGGAGCTCAGGGGCACTGCAATTCACAAACCTGCAGAGTTTTAAATGATACCTCTCGTCCACAAATATATTAAGGGAAGGCAACGAAGAGGCTTTGAAAGCAAGGCAGAATTGCAGGAAACAGATTTCAGGAGGTAGATTCGAATCGCCTTGAAAGCACATGAAAAGCGGCAAAACGTGGACAATGATGCCCTTGGCCAAAAAGGGCGTATGCGTTTTTTCCTGAATATATTCAGGAAAAAACGCATACGCCCTTTTTGGCCAACCAAGCAACCTGGAAAGGCCAATCAGCGCTCCAAAGAAGTCTCGCTTCCCAGCGGGCAAAAGGGCCATGCGACAAAAAGTGTCCAAACCAGAAATGCAGGACCGGCCATGGAGAAATGGGAGCCTTGCTACGCTGATGGGTGGGATGTAAATTGCCAACAGCCACTCTGGAGAAGTGTACGGTGTGTTCTGAAACATCTAAAAAACACAGCTTGGAGAGCATAGGGCACTTCCACTCATGGGCGTATAAATTGGGAAAACTAAAAATCAGCAAGACACAGGCACCCCAAAGTTTAGGGCTGCTCTGTTGACAAGAACCCCCACTTCATTACACCTTAAATATCCTAGGAAAGAGAAAAATGGATAAAGAAGTGGTGGTCCTCATGTACAATGGAATATCACTCAGCCATGAAATCCACGTCATAAGGCTAGTAGCAGCACGATGAGTGGATTTAGGTACGAAGATTCTAAGTGAAATAAGTCACACAGAAAAAGACACTTATCATAAGATATCACTTAGAGAGGGAATGTAAAAACCGCTACACTTGAACTGAATTGCAAAACAGAACAGAGTCACACGTTTAGGAAACACACTATGGCTGCTGAATGGGAAAGGTGAGGTGGGGTGATGCATAAAACAAGGGTTTCAAATTAGCTCCGATACCGTTCCATAAACCCAATATGTAAGAGACAAGACCTATTCCTTTTTCAGTGAACTGGACTCAACACCCTCTATTCACCGCACAAGAATATATCTGACTAGTAAGAATCTTCAAACCTATGTATTGATATCTCTCTGTAAGTGAGTCAAGGGGGTGTAAAGCGGCATAAACACAGCCGTGAAAAGCAGCTAAACCCCATTATAAAAATAAATTACTTTTCAAAACCCGTGAAACAAAGACAGTGAAAGAGAGAGAAATTCTTACAAAATTCGTTCAGGGGCTGTGATGCAACCTGGATTGACGATATCTAGACCCACAGCTGATTGAGACATAAGGGTGGACACTCTTGGGGCTGAGAGGTTCGGTGAGGTTGGGTGAGCCAACGCAGACCCTTTCAAGTAATACTGCATGGTACCCATCCCATGGGTCCCAAATCTCCAGGTTCAAGGGCATCTTCCTACGTCGAAAACAGGCATGAGAAACCCAGAAGATGGTACACCGTGTGATCGGGAAAGGTTTCTAAAACGCACCTCATTTCTCATCTCCTTTGCTCGGGTTCGCCATTCCAGCCGATTTACTAGCCGTCTCCCTCCTTGGAGAATCAGCACCTTTAACCTCCTGTTCCGTACAGGTTGCAATTTGTCCTGAGGATGAACGGGAAGAGGGGGAACCAATGAGTGACTAGCTCTAGGTGTTGGGACAGGCACAGGTCACTCTATTTTCCCATCAGGAAGAAGAATTAAGCACAAGCTCAGCCTGCCCCCCAGAACCAGAAGAGGGCCTGAAGCAATCCTGCGCTTTTGCGGCCAGCTCCCAAAAAAGCGAGTTGAAAAATGGAGCTCAGGGGCACTGCAATTCACAAACCTGCACAGTTTTAAATGATACCTCTCGTCCACAAATATACTAAGGGAAGGCAACGAAGAGGCTTTGAAAGCAAGGCAGAATTGCAGGAAACAGATTTCAGGAGGTAGATTCGAATCGCCTTGAAAGCACATGAAAAGCGGCAAAACGTGGACAATGATGCCCTTGGCCAAAAAGGGCGTATGCGTTTTTTCCTGAATATATTCAGGAAAAAACGCATACGCCCTTTTTGGCCAACCAAGCAACCTGGAAAGGCCAATCAGCGCTCCAAAGAAGTCTCGCTTCCCAGCGGGCAAAAGGGCCATGCGACAAAAAGTGTCCAAACCAGAAATGCAGGACCGGCCATGGAGAAATGGGAGCCTTGCTACGCTGATGGGTGGGATGTAAATTGCCAACAGCCACTCTGGAGAAGTGTACGGTGTGTTCTGAAACATCTAAAAAACACAGCTTGGAGAGCATAGGGCACTTCCACTCATGGGCGTATAAATTGGGAAAACTAAAAATCAGCAAGACACAGGCACCCCAAAGTTTAGGGCTGCTCTGTTGACAAGAACCCCCACTTCATTACACCTTAAATATCCTAGGAAAGAGAAAAATGGATAAAGAAGTGGTGGTCCTCATGTACAATGGAATATCACTCAGCCATGAAATCCACGTCATAAGGCTAGTAGCAGCACGATGAGTGGATTTAGGTACGAAGATTCTAAGTGAAATAAGTCACACAGAAAAAGACACTTATCATAAGATATCACTTAGAGAGGGAATGTAAAAACCGCTACACTTGAACTGAATTGCAAAACAGAACAGAGTCACACGTTTAGGAAACACACTATGGCTGCTGAATGGGAAAGGTGAGGTGGGGTGATGCATAAAACAAGGGTTTCAAATTAGCTCCGATACCGTTCCATAAACCCAATATGTAAGAGACAAGACCTATTCCTTTTTCAGTGAACTGGACTCAACACCCCCTATTCACCGCACAAGAATATATCTGACTAGTAAGAATCTTCAAACCTATGTATTGATATCTCTCCGTAAGTGAGTCAAGGGGGTGTAAAGCGGCATAAACACAGCCGTGAAAAGCAGCTAAACCCCAATATAAAAATAAATTACTTTTCAAAACCCGTGAAACAAAGACAGTGAAAGAGAGAGAAATTCTTACAAAATTCGTTCAGGGGCTGTGATGCAACCTGGATTGACCATATCTAGACCCACAGCTGATTGAGACATAAGGGTGGACACTCTTGGGGCTGAGAGGTTCGGTGAGGTTGGGTGAGCCAACGCAGACCCTTTCAAGTAATACTGCATGGTACCCATCCCATGGGTCCCAAATCTCCAGGTTCAAGGGCATCTTCCTACGTCGAAAACAGGCATGAGAAACCCAGAAGATGGTACACCGTGTGATCGGGAAAGGTTTCTAAAACGCACCTCATTTCGCATCTCCTTTGCTCGGGTTCGCCATTCCAGCCGATTTACTAGCCGTCTCCCTCCTTGGAGAATCAGCACCTTTAACCTCCTGTTCCGTACAGGTTGCAATTTGTCCTGAGGATGAACGGGAAGAGGGGGAACCAATGAGAGACTAGCTCTAGGTGTTGGGACAGGCACAGGTCACTCTATTTTCCCATCAGGAAGAAGAATTAAGCACAAGCTCAGCCTGCCCCCCAGAACCAGAAGAGGGCCTGAAGCAATCCTGCGCTTTTGCGGCCAGCTCCCAAAAAAGCGAGTTGAAAAATGGAGCTCAGGGGCACTGCAATTCACAAACCTGCACAGTTTTAAATGATACCTCTCGTCCACAAATATACTAAGGGAAGGCAACGAAGAGGCTTTGAAAGCAAGGCAGAATTGCAGGAAACAGATTTCAGGAGGTAGATTCGAATCGCCTTGAAAGCACATGAAAAGCGGCAAAACGTGGACAATGATGCCCTTGGCCAAAAAGGGCGTATGCGTTTTTTCCTGAATATATTAAGGAAAAAACGCATACGCCCTTTTTGGCCAACCAAGCAACCTGGAAAGGCCAATCAGCGCTCCAAAGAAGTCTCGCTTCCCAGCGGGCAAAAGGGCCATGCGGAAAAAAGTGTCCAAACCAGAAATGCAGGACCGGCCATGGAGAAATGGGAGCCTTGCTACGCTGATGGGTGGGATGTAAATTGCCAACAGCCACTCTGGAGAAGTGTACGGTGTGTTCTGAAACATCTAAAAAACACAGCTTGGAGAGCATAGGGCACTTCCACTCATGGGCGTATAAATTGGGAAAACTAAAAATCAGCAAGACACAGGCACCCCAAAGTTTAGGGCTGCTCTGTTGACAAGAACCCCCACTTCATTACACCTTAAATATCCTAGGAAAGAGAAAAACGGATAAAGAAGTTGTGGCCCTCATGTACAATGGAATATCACTCAGCCATGAAATCCACGTCATAAGGCTAGTAGCAGCACGATGAGTGGATTTAGGTACGAAGATTCTAAGTGAAATAAGTCACACAGAAAAAGACACTTATCATAAGATATCACTTAGAGAGGGAATGTAAAAACCGCTACACTTGAACTGAATTGCAAAACAGAACAGAGTCACACGTTTAGGAAACACACTATGGCTGCTGAACGGGAAAGGTGAGGTGGGGTGATGCATAAAACAAGGGTTTCAAATTAGCTCCGATACCGTTCCATAAACCCAATATGTAAGAGACAAGACCTATTCCTTTTTCAGTGAACTGGACTCAACACCCCCTATTCACCGCACAAGAATATATCTGACTAGTAAGAATCTTCAAACCTATGTATTGATATCTCTCCGTAAGTGAGTCAAGGGGGTGTAAAGCGGCATAAACACAGCCGTGAAAAGCAGCTAAACCCCAATATAAAAATAAATTACTTTTCAAAACCCGTGAAACAAAGACAGTGAAAGAGAGAGAAATTCTTACAAAATTCGTTCAGGGGCTGTGATGCAACCTGGATTGACCATATCTAGACCCACAGCTGATTGAGACATAAGGGTGGACACTCTTGGGGCTGAGAGGTTCGGTGAGGTTGGGTGAGCCAACGCAGACCCTTTCAAGTAATACTGCATGGTACCCATCCCATGGGTCCCAAATCTCCAGGTTCAAGGGCATCTTCCTACGTCGAAAACAGGCATGAGAAACCCAGAAGATGGTACACCGTGTGATCGGGAAAGGTTTCTAAAACGCACCTCATTTCGCATCTCCTTTGCTCGGGTTCGCCATTCCAGCCGATTTACTAGCCGTCTCCCTCCTTGGAGAATCAGCACCTTTAACCTCCTGTTCCGTACAGGTTGCAATTTGTCCTGAGGATGAACGGGAAGAGGGGGAACCAATGAGAGACTAGCTCTAGGTGTTGGGACAGGCACAGGTCACTCTATTTTCCCATCAGGAAGAAGAATTAAGCACAAGCTCAGCCTGCCCCCCAGAACCAGAAGAGGGCCTGAAGCAATCCTGCGCTTTTGCGGCCAGCTCCCAAAAAAGCGAGTTGAAAAATGGAGCTCAGGGGCACTGCAATTCACAAACCTGCACAGTTTTAAATGATACCTCTCGTCCACAAATATACTAAGGGAAGGCAACGAAGAGGCTTTGAAAGCAAGGCAGAATTGCAGGAAACAGATTTCAGGAGGTAGATTCGAATCGCCTTGAAAGCACATGAAAAGCGGCAAAACGTGGACAATGATGCCCTTGGCCAAAAAGGGCGTATGCGTTTTTTCCTGAATATATTAAGGAAAAAACGCATACGCCCTTTTTGGCCAACCAAGCAACCTGGAAAGGCCAATCAGCGCTCCAAAGAAGTCTCGCTTCCCAGCGGGCAAAAGGGCCATGCGGAAAAAAGTGTCCAAACCAGAAATGCAGGACCGGCCATGGAGAAATGGGAGCCTTGCTACGCTGATGGGTGGGATGTAAATTGCCAACAGCCACTCTGGAGAAGTGTACGGTGTGTTCTGAAACATCTAAAAAACACAGCTTGGAGAGCATAGGGCACTTCCACTCATGGGCGTATAAATTGGGAAAACTAAAAATCAGCAAGACACAGGCACCCCAAAGTTTAGGGCTGCTCTGTTGACAAGAACCCCCACTTCATTACACCTTAAATATCCTAGGAAAGAGAAAAACGGATAAAGAAGTTGTGGCCCTCATGTACAATGGAATATCACTCAGCCATGAAATCCACGTCATAAGGCTAGTAGCAGCACGATGAGTGGATTTAGGTACGAAGATTCTAAGTGAAATAAGTCACACAGAAAAAGACACTTATCATAAGATATCACTTAGAGAGGGAATGTAAAAACCGCTACACTTGAACTGAATTGCAAAACAGAACAGAGTCACACGTTTAGGAAACACACTATGGCTGCTGAACGGGAAAGGTGAGGTGGGGTGATGCATAAAACAAGGGTTTCAAATTAGCTCCGATACCGTTCCATAAACCCAATATGTAAGAGACAAGACCTATTCCTTTTTCAGTGAACTGGACTCAACACCCCCTATTCACCGCACAAGAATATATCTGACTAGTAAGAATCTTCAAACCTATGTATTGATATCTCTCTGTAAGTGAGTCAAGGGGGTGTAAAGCGGCATAAACACAGCCGTGAAAAGCAGCTAAACCCCATTATAAAAATAAATTACTTTTCAAAACCCGTGAAACAAAGACAGTGAAAGAGAGAGAAATTCTTACAAAATTCGTTCAGGGGCTGTGATGCAACCTGGATTGACCATATCTAGACCCACAGCTGATTGAGACATAAGGGTGGACACTCTTGGGGCTGAGAGGTTCGGTGAGGTTGGGTGAGCCAACGCAGACCCTTTCAAGTAATACTGCATGGTACCCATCCCATGGGTCCCAAATCTCCAGGTTCAAGGGCATCTTCCTACGTCGAAAACAGGCATGAGAAACCCAGAAGATGGTACACCGTGTGATCGGGAAAGGTTTCTAAAACGCACCTCATTTCTCATCTACTTTGCTCGGGTTCGCCATTCCAGCCGATTTACTAGCCATCTCCCTCCTTGGAGAATCAGCACCTTTAACCTCCTGTTCCGTACAGGTTGCAATTTGTCCTGAGGATGAACGGGAAGAGGGGGAACCAATGAGAGACTAGCTCTAGGTGTTGGGACAGGCACAGGTCACTCTATTTTCCCATCAGGAAGAAGAATTAAGCACAAGCTCAGCCTGCCCCCCAGAACCAGAAGAGGGCCTGAAGCAATCCTGCGATTTGGCGGCCATCTCCCAAAAAAGCAAGTTGAAAAATGGAGCTCAGGGGCACTGCAATTCACAAACCTGCAGAGTTTTAAATGATACCTCTCGTCCACAAATATATTAAGGGAAGGCAACGAAGAGGCTTTGAAAGCAAGGCAGAATTGCAGGAAACAGATTTCAGGAGGTAGATTCGAATCGCCTTGAAAGCACATGAAAAGCGGCAAAACGTGGACAATGATGCCCTTGGCCAAAAAGGGCGTATGCGTTTTTTCCTGAATATATTCAGGAAAAAACGCATACGCCCTTTTTGGCCAACCAAGCAACCTGGAAAGGCCAATCAGCGCTCCAAAGAAGTCTCGCTTCCCAGCGGGCAAAAGCGCCATGCGGAAAAAAGTGTCCAAACCAGAAATGCAGGACCGGCCATGGAGAAATGGGAGCCTTGCTTGCCGATGGGTGGGATGTAAATTGCCAACAGCCACTCTGGAGAAGTGTACGGTGTGTTCAGAAACATCTAAAAAACACAGCTTGGAGAGCATAGGGCACTTCCACTCATGGGCGTATAAATTGGGAAAACTAAAAATCAGCAAGACACAGGCACCCCAAAGTTTAGGGCTGCTCTGTTGACAAGAACCCCCACTTCATTACACCTTAAATATCCTAGGAAAGAGAAAAATGGATAAAGAAGTTGGGGTCCTCATGTACAATGGAATATCACTCAGCCATGAAATCCACGTCATAAGGCTAGTAGCAGCACGATGAGTGGATTTAGGTACGACGATTCTAAGTGAAATAAGTCACACAAAAAAGACACTTATCATAAGATATCACTTAGAGAGGGAATGTAAAAACCGCTACACTTGAACTGAATTGCAAAACAGAACAGAGTCACACGTTTAGGAAACACACTATGGCTGCTGAACGGGAAAGGTGAGGTGGGGTGATGCATAAAACAAGGGTTTCAAATTAGCTCCGATACCGTTCCATAAACCCAATATGTAAGAGACAAGACCTATTCCTTTTTCAGTGAACTGGACTCAACACCCTCTATTCACCGCACAAGAATATATCTGACTAGTAAGAATCTTCAAACCTATGTATTGATATCTCTCTGTAAGTGAGTCAAGGGGGTGTAAAGCGGCATAAACACAGCCGTGAAAAGCAGCTAAACCCCATTATAAAAATAAATTACTTTTCAAAACCCGTGAAACAAAGACAGTGAAAGAGAGAGAAATTCTTACAAAATTCGTTCAGGGGCTGTGATGCAACCTGGATTGACGATATCTAGACCCACAGCTGATTGAGACATAAGGGTGGACACTCTTGGGGCTGAGAGGTTCGGTGAGGTTGGGTGAGCCAACGCAGACCCTTTCAAGTAATACTGCATGGTACCCATCCCATGGGTCCCAAATCTCCAGGTTCAAGGGCATCTTCCTACGTCGAAAACAGGCATGAGAAACCCAGAAGATGGTACACCGTGTGATCGGGAAAGGTTTCTAAAACGCACCTCATTTCTCATCTCCTTTGCTCGGGTTCGCCATTCCAGCCGATTTACTAGCCGTCTCCCTCCTTGGAGAATCAGCACCTTTAACCTCCTGTTCCGTACAGGTTGCAATTTGTCCTGAGGATGAACGGGAAGAGGGGGAACCAATGAGAGACTAGCTCTAGGTGTTGGGACAGGCACAGGTCACTCTATTTTCCCATCAGGAAGAAGAATTAAGCACAAGCTCAGCCTGCCCCCCAGAACCAGAAGAGGGCCTGAAGCAATCCTGCGCTTTTGCGGCCAGCTCCCAAAAAAGCGAGTTGAAAAATGGAGCTCAGGGGCACTGCAATTCACAAACCTGCACAGTTTTAAATGATACCTCTCGTCCACAAATATACTAAGGGAAGGCAACGAAGAGGCTTTGAAAGCAAGGCAGAATTGCAGGAAACAGATTTCAGGAGGTAGATTCGAATCGCCTTGAAAGCACATGAAAAGCGGCAAAACGTGGACAATGATGCCCTTGGCCAAAAAGGGCGTATGCGTTTTTTCCTGAATATATTCAGGAAAAAACGCATACGCCCTTTTTGGCCAACCAAGCAACCTGGAAAGGCCAATCAGCGCTCCAAAGAAGTCTCGCTTCCCAGCGGGCAAAAGGGCCATGCGGAAAAAAGTGTCCAAACCAGAAATGCAGGACCGGCCATGGAGAAATGGGAGCCTTGCTACGCTGATGGGTGGGATGTAAATTGCCAACAGCCACTCTGGAGAAGTGTACGGTGTGTTCTGAAACATCTAAAAAACACAGCTTGGAGAGCATAGGGCACTTCCACTCATGGGCGTATAAATTGGGAAAACTAAAAATCAGCAAGACACAGGCACCCCAAAGTTTAGGGCTGCTCTGTTGACAAGAACCCCCACTTCATTACACCTTAAATATCCTAGGAAAGAGAAAAATGGATAAAGAAGTGGTGGTCCTCATGTACAATGGAATATCACTCAGCCATGAAATCCACGTCATAAGGCTAGTAGCAGCACGATGAGTGGATTTAGGTACGAAGATTCTAAGTGAAATAAGTCACACAGAAAAAGACACTTATCATAAGATATCACTTAGAGAGGGAATGTAAAAACCGCTACACTTGAACTGAATTGCAAAACAGAACAGAGTCACACGTTTAGGAAACACACTATGGCTGCTGAACGGGAAAGGTGAGGTGGGGTGATGCATAAAACAAGGGTTTCAAATCAGCTCCGATACCGTTCCATAAACCCAATATGTAAGAGACAAGACCTATTCCTTTTTCAGTGAACTGGACTCAACACCCCCTATTCACCGCACAAGAATATATCTGACTAGTAAGAATCTTCAAACCTATGTATTGATATCTCTCCGTAAGTGAGTCAAGGGGGTGTAAAGCGGCATAAACACAGCCGTGAAAAGCAGCTAAACCCCAATATAAAAATAAATTACTTTTCAAAACCCGTGAAACAAAGACAGTGAAAGAGAGAGAAATTCTTACAAAATTCGTTCAGGGGCTGTGATGCAACCTGGATTGACCATATCTAGACCCACAGCTGATTGAGACATAAGGGTGGACACTCTTGGGGCTGAGAGGTTCGGTGAGGTTGGGTGAGCCAACGCAGACCCTTTCAAGTAATACTGCATGGTACCCATCCCATGGGTCCCAAATCTCCAGGTTCAAGGGCATCTTCCTACGTCGAAAACAGGCATGAGAAACCCAGAAGATGGTACACCGTGTGATCGGGAAAGGTTTCTAAAACGCACCTCATTTCTCATCTCCTTTGCTCAGGTTCGCCATTCCAGCCGATTTACTAGCCGTCTCCCTCCTTGGAGAATCAGCACCTTTAACCTCCTGTTCCGTACAGGTTGCAATTTGTCCTGAGGATGAACGGGAAGAGGGGGAACCAATGAGAGACTAGCTCTAGGTGTTGGGACAGGCACAGGTCACTCTATTTTCCCATCAGGAAGAAGAATTAAGCACAAGCTCAGCCTGCCCCCCAGAACCAGAAGAGGGCCTGAAGCAATCCTGCGCTTTGGCGGCCAGCTCCCAAAAAAGCGAGTTGAAAAATGGAGCTCAGGGGCACTGCAATTCACAAACCTGCACAGTTTTAAATGATACCTCTCGTCCACAAATATACTAAGGGAAGGCAACGAAGAGGCTTTGAAAGCAAGGCAGAATTGCAGGAAACAGATTTCAGGAGGTAGATTCGAATCGCCTTGAAAGCACATGAAAAGCGGCAAAACGTGGACAATGATGCCCTTGGCCAAAAAGGGCGTATGCGTTTTTTCCTGAATATATTCAGGAAAAAACGCATACGCCCTTTTTGGCCAACCAAGCAACCTGGAAAGGCCAATCAGCGCTCCAAAGAAGTCTCGCTTCCCAGCGGGCAAAAGGGCCATGCGGAAAAAAGTGTCCAAACCAGAAATGCAGGACCGGCCATGGAGAAATGGGAGCCTTGCTACGCTGATGGGTGGGATGTAAATTGCCAACAGCCACTCTGGAGAAGTGTACGGTGTGTTCTGAAACATCTAAAAAACACAGCTTGGAGAGCATAGGGCACTTCCACTCATGGGCGTATAAATTGGGAAAACTAAAAATCAGCAAGACACAGGCACCCCAAAGTTTAGGGCTGCTCTGTTGACAAGAACCCCCACTTCATTACACCTTAAATATCCTAGGAAAGAGAAAAATGGATAAAGAAGTGGTGGTCCTCATGTACAATGGAATATCACTCAGCCATGAAATCCACGTCATAAGGCTAGTAGCAGCACGATGAGTGGATTTAGGTACGAAGATTCTAAGTGAAATAAGTCACACAGAAAAAGACACTTATCATAAGATATCACTTAGAGAGGGAATGTAAAAACCGCTACACTTGAACTGAATTGCAAAACAGAACAGAGTCACACGTTTAGGAAACACACTATGGCTGCTGAACGGGAAAGGTGAGGTGGGGTGATGCATAAAACAAGGGTTTCAAATTAGCTCCGATACCGTTCCATAAACCCAATATGTAAGAGACAAGACCTATTCCTTTTTCAGTGAACTGGACTCAACACCCCCTATTCACCGCACAAGAATATATCTGACTAGTAAGAATCTTCAAACCTATGTATTGATATCTCTCCGTAAGTGAGTCAAGGGGGTGTAAAGCGGCATAAACACAGCCGTGAAAAGCAGCTAAACCCCATTATAAAAATAAATTACTTTTCAAAACCCGTGAAACAAAGACAGTGAAAGAGAGAGAAATTCTTACAAAATTCGTTCAGGGGCTGTGATGCAACCTGGATTGACCATATCTAGACCCACAGCTGATTGAGACATAAGGGTGGACACTCTTGGGGCTGAGAGGTTCGGTGAGGTTGGGTGAGCCAACGCAGACCCTTTCAAGTAATACTGCATGGTACCCATCCCATGGGTCCCAAATCTCCAGGTTCAAGGGCATCTTCCTACGTCGAAAACAGGCATGAGAAACCCAGAAGATGGTACACCGTGTGATCGGGATAGGTTTCTAAAACGCACCTCATTTCTCATCTCCTTTGCTCGGGTTCGCCATTCCAGCCGATTTACTAGCCGTCTCCCTCCTTGGAGAATCAGCACCTTTAACCTCCTGTTCCGTACAGGTTGCAATTTGTCCTGAGGATGAACGGGAAGAGGGGGAACCAATGAGAGACTAGCTCTAGGTGTTGGGACAGGCACAGGTCACTCTATTTTCCCATCAGGAAGAAGAATTAAGCACAAGCTCAGCCTGCCCCCCAGAACCAGAAGAGGGCCTGAAGCAATCCTGCGCTTTTGCGGCCAGCTCCCAAAAAAGCGAGTTGAAAAATGGAGCTCAGGGGCACTGCAATTCACAAACCTGCACAGTTTTAAATGATACCTCTCGTCCACAAATATACTAAGGGAAGGCAACGAAGAGGCTTTGAAAGCAAGGCAGAATTGCAGGAAACAGATTTCAGGAGGTAGATTCGAATCGCCTTGAAAGCACATGAAAAGCGGCAAAACGTGGACAATGATGCCCTTGGCCAAAAAGGGCGTATGCGTTTTTTCCTGAATATATTCAGGAAAAAACGCATACGCCCTTTTTGGCCAACCAAGCAACCTGGAAAGGCCAATCAGCGCTCCAAAGAAGTCTCGCTTCCCAGCGGGCAAAAGGGCCATGCGGAAAAAAGTGTCCAAACCAGAAATGCAGGACCGGCCATGGAGAAATGGGAGCCTTGCTACGCTGATGGGTGGGATGTAAATTGCCAACAGCCACTCTGGAGAAGTGTACGGTGTGTTCTGAAACATCTAAAAAACACAGCTTGGAGAGCATAGGGCACTTCCACTCATGGGCGTATAAATTGGGAAAACTAAAAATCAGCAAGACACAGGCACCCCAAAGTTTAGGGCTGCTCTGTTGACAAGAACCCCCACTTCATTACACCTTAAATATCCTAGGAAAGAGAAAAATGGATAAAGAAGTGGTGGTCCTCATGTACAATGGAATATCACTCAGCCATGAAATCCACGTCATAAGGCTAGTAGCAGCACGATGAGTGGATTTAGGTACGAAGATTCTAAGTGAAATAAGTCACACAGAAAAAGACACTTATCATAAGATATCACTTAGAGAGGGAATGTAAAAACCGCTACACTTGAACTGAATTGCAAAACAGAACAGAGTCACACGTTTAGGAAACACACTATGGCTGCTGAACGGGAAAGGTGAGGTGGGGTGATGCATAAAACAAGGGTTTCAAATCAGCTCCGATACCGTTCCATAAACCCAATATGTTAGAGACAAGACCTATTCCTTTTTCAGTGAACTGGACTCAACACCCCCTATTCACCGCACAAGAATATATCTGACTAGTAAGAATCTTCAAACCTATGTATTGATATCTCTCCGTAAGTGAGTCAAGGGGGTGTAAAGCGGCATAAACACAGCCGTGAAAAGCAGCTAAACCCCATTATAAAAATAAATTACTTTTCAAAACCCGTGAAACAAAGACAGTGAAAGAGAGAGAAATTCTTACAAAATTCGTTCAGGGGCTGTGATGCAACCTGGATTGACCATATCTAGACCCACAGCTGATTGAGACATAAGGGTGGACACTCTTGGGGCTGAGAGGTTCGGTGAGGTTGGGTGAGCCAACGCAGACCCTTTCAAGTAATACTGCATGGTACCCATCCCATGGGTCCCAAATCTCCAGGTTCAAGGGCATCTTCCTACGTCGAAAACAGGCATGAGAAACCCAGAAGATGGTACACCGTGTGATTGGGAAAGGTTTCTAAAACGCACCTCATTTCTCATCTCCTTTGCTCGGGTTCGCCATTCCAGCCGATTTACTAGCCGTCTCCCTCCTTGGAGAATCAGCACCTTTAACCTCCTGTTCCGTACAGGTTGCAATTTGTCCTGAGGATGAACGGGAAGAGGGGGAACCAATGAGAGACTAGCTCTAGGTGTTGGGACAGGCACAGGTCACTCTATTTTCCCATCAGGAAGAAGAATTAAGCACAAGCTCAGCCTGCCCCCCAGAACCAGAAGAGGGCCTGAAGCAATCCTGCGCTTTTGCGGCCAGCTCCCAAAAAAGCGAGTTGAAAAATGGAGCTCAGGGGCACTGCAATTCACAAACCTGCACAGTTTTAAATGATACCTCTCGTCCACAAATATACTAAGGGAAGGCAACGAAGAGGCTTTGAAAGCAAGGCAGAATTGCAGGAAACAGATTTCAGGAGGTAGATTCGAATCGCCTTGAAAGCACATGAAAAGCGGCAAAACGTGGACAATGATGCCCTTGGCCAAAAAGGGCGTATGCGTTTTTTCCTGAATATATTCAGGAAAAAACGCATACGCCCTTTTTGGCCAACCAAGCAACCTGGAAAGGCCAATCAGCGCTCCAAAGAAGTCTCGCTTCCCAGCGGGCAAAAGGGCCATGCGGAAAAAAGTGTCCAAACCAGAAATGCAGGACCGGCCATGGAGAAATGGGAGCCTTGCTACGCTGATGGGTGGGATGTAAATTGCCAACAGCCACTCTGGAGAAGTGTACGGTGTGTTCTGAAACATCTAAAAAACACAGCTTGGAGAGCATAGGGCACTTCCACTCATGGGCGTATAAATTGGGAAAACTAAAAATCAGCAAGACACAGGCACCCCAAAGTTTAGGGCTGCTCTGTTGACAAGAACCCCCACTTCATTACACCTTAAATATCCTAGGAAAGAGAAAAATGGATAAAGAAGTGGTGGTCCTCATGTACAATGGAATATCACTCAGCCATGAAATCAACGTCATAAGGCTAGTAGCAGCACGATGAGTGGATTTAGGTACGAAGATTCTAAGTGAAATAAGTCACACAGAAAAAGACACTTATCATAAGATATCACTTAGAGAGGGAATGTAAAAACCGCTACACTTGAACTGAATTGCAAAACAGAACAGAGTCACACGTTTAGGAAACACACTATGGCTGCTGAACGGGAAAGGTGAGGTGGGGTGATGCATAAAACAAGGGTTTCAAATTAGCTCCGATACCATTCCATAAACCCAATATGTAAGAGACAAGACCTATTCCTTTTTCAGTGAACTGGACTCAACACCCCCTATTCACCGCACAAGAATATATCTGACTAGTAAGAATCTTCAAACCTATGTATTGATATCTCTCCGTAAGTGAGTCAAGGGGGTGTAAAGCGGCATAAACACAGCCGTGAAAAGCAGCTAAACCCCATTATAAAAATAAATTACTTTTCAAAACCCGTGAAACAAAGACAGTGAAAGAGAGAGAAATTCTTACAAAATTCGTTCAGGGGCTGTGATGCAACCTGGATTGACCATATCTAGACCCACAGCTGATTGAGACATAAGGGTGGACACTCTTGGGGCTGAGAGGTTCGGTGAGGTTGGGTGAGCCAACGCAGACCCTTTCAAGTAATACTGCATGGTACCCATCCCATGGGTCCCAAATCTCCAGGTTCAAGGGCATCTTCCTACGTCGAAAACAGGCATGAGAAACCCAGAAGATGGTACACCGTGTGATCGGGAAAGGTTTCTAAAACGCACCTCATTTCTCATCTCCTTTGCTCGGGTTCGCCATTCCAGCCGATTTACTAGCCGTCTCCCTCCTTGGAGAATCAGCACCTTTAACCTCCTGTTCCGTACAGGTTGCAATTTGTCCTGAGGATGAACGGGAAGAGGGGGAACCAATGAGAGACTAGCTCTAGGTGTTGGGACAGGCACAGGTCACTCTATTTTCCCATCAGGAAGAAGAATTAAGCACAAGCTCAGCCTGCCCCCCAGAACCAGAAGAGGGCCTGAAGCAATCCTGCGCTTTTGCGGCCAGCTCCCAAAAAAGCGAGTTGAAAAATGGAGCTCAGGGGCACTGCAATTCACAAACCTGCACAGTTTTAAATGATACCTCTCGTCCACAAATATACTAAGGGAAGGCAACGAAGAGGCTTTGAAAGCAAGGCAGAATTGCAGGAAACAGATTTCAGGAGGTAGATTCGAATCGCCTTGAAAGCACATGAAAAGCGGCAAAACGTGGACAATGATGCCCTTGGCCAAAAAGGGCGTATGCGTTTTTTCCTGAATATATTCAGGAAAAAACGCATACGCCCTTTTTGGCCAACCAAGCAACCTGGAAAGGCCAATCAGCGCTCCAAAGAAGTCTCGCTTCCCAGCGGGCAAAAGGGCCATGCGGAAAAAAGTGTCCAAACCAGAAATGCAGGACCGGCCATGGAGAAATGGGAGCCTTGCTACGCTGATGGGTGGGATGTAAATTGCCAACAGCCACTCTGGAGAAGTGTACGGTGTGTTCTGAAACATCTAAAAAACACAGCTTGGAGAGCATAGGGCACTTCCACTCATGGGCGTATAAATTGGGAAAACTAAAAATCAGCAAGACACAGGCACCCCAAAGTTTAGGGCTGCTCTGTTGACAAGAACCCCCACTTCATTACACCTTAAATATCCTAGGAAAGAGAAAAATGGATAAAGAAGTGGTGGTCCTCATGTACAATGGAATATCACTCAGCCATGAAATCCACGTCATAAGGCTAGTAGCAGCACGATGAGTGGATTTAGGTACGAAGATTCTAAGTGAAATAAGTCACACAGAAAAAGACACTTATCATAAGATATCACTTAGAGAGGGAATGTAAAAACCGCTACACTTGAACTGAATTGCAAAACAGAACAGAGTCACACGTTTAGGAAACACACTATGGCTGCTGAACGGGAAAGGTGAGGTGGGGTGATGCATAAAACAAGGGTTTCAAATTAGCTCCGATACCGTTCCATAAACCCAATATGTAAGAGACAAGACCTATTCCTTTTTCAGTGAACTGGACTCAACACCCCCTATTCACCGCACAAGAATATATCTGACTAGTAAGAATCTTCAAACCTATGTATTGATATCTCTCCGTAAGTGAGTCAAGGGGGTGTAAAGCGGCATAAACACAGCCGTGAAAAGCAGCTAAACCCCAATATAAAAATAAATTACTTTTCAAAACCCGTGAAACAAAGACAGTGAAAGAGAGAGAAATTCTTACAAAATTCGTTCAGGGGCTGTGATGCAACCTGGATTGACCATATCTAGACCCACAGCTGATTGAGACATAAGGGTGGACACTCTTGGGGCTGAGAGTTTCGGTGAGGTTGGGTGAGCCAACGCAGACCCTTTCAAGTAATACTGCATGGTACCCATCCCATGGGTCCCAAATCTCCAGGTTCAAGGGCATCTTCCTACGTCGAAAACAGGCATGAGAAACCCAGAAGATGGTACACCGTGTGATCGGGAAAGGTTTCTAAAACGCACCTCATTTCTCATCTCCTTTGCTCGGGTTCGCCATTCCAGCCGATTTACTAGCCGTCTCCCTCCTTGGAGAATCAGCACCTTTAACCTCCTGTTCCGTACAGGTTGCAATTTGTCCTGAGGATGAACGGGAAGAGGGGGAACCAATGAGAGACTAGCTCTAGGTGTTGGGACAGGCACAGGTCACTCTATTTTCCCATCAGGAAGAAGAATTAAGCACAAGCTCAGCCTGCCCCCCAGAACCAGAAGAGGGCCTGAAGCAATCCTGCGCTTTTGCGGCCAGCTCCCAAAAAAGCGAGTTGAAAAATGGAGCTCAGGGGCACTGCAATTCACAAACCTGCACAGTTTTAAATGATACCTCTCGTCCACAAATATACTAAGGGAAGGCAACGAAGAGGCTTTGAAAGCAAGGCAGAATTGCAGGAAACAGATTTCAGGAGGTAGATTCGAATCGCCTTGAAAGCACATGAAAAGCGGCAAAACGTGGACAATGATGCCCTTGGCCAAAAAGGGCGTATGCGTTTTTTCCTGAATATATTCAGGAAAAAACGCATACGCCCTTTTTGGCCAACCAAGCAACCTGGAAAGGCCAATCAGCGCTCCAAAGAAGTCTCGCTTCCCAGCGGGCAAAAGGGCCATGCGGAAAAAAGTGTCCAAACCAGAAATGCAGGACCGGCCATGGAGAAATGGGAGCCTTGCTACGCTGATGGGTGGGATGTAAATTGCCAACAGCCACTCTGGAGAAGTGTACGGTGTGTTCTGAAACATCTAAAAAACACAGCTTGGAGAGCATAGGGCACTTCCACTCATGGGCGTATAAATTGGGAAAACTAAAAATCAGCAAGACACAGGCACCCCAAAGTTTAGGGCTGCTCTGTGGACAAGAACCCCCACTTCATTACACCTTAAATATCCTAGGAAAGAGAAAAATGGATAAAGAAGTTGGGGTCCTCATGTACAATGGAATATCACTCAGCCATGAAATCCACGTCATAAGGCTAGTAGCAGCATGATGAGTGGATTTAGGTACGACGATTCTAAGTGAAATAAGTCACACAGAAAAGACACTTATCATAAGATATCACTTAGAGAGGGAATGTAAAAACCGCTACACTTGAACTGAATTGCAAAACAGAACAGAGTCACACGTTTAGGAAACACACTACTGCTGCTGAACGGGAAAGGTGAGGTGGGGTGATGCATAAAACAAGGGTTTCAAATTAGCTCCGATACCGTTCCATAAACCCAATATGTAAGAGACAAGACCTATTCCTTTTTCAGTGAACTGGACTCAACACCCCCTATTCACCGCACAAGAATATATCTGACTAGTAAGAATCTTCAAACCTATGTATTGATATCTCTCTGTAAGTGAGTCAAGGGGGTGTAAAGCGGCATAAACACAGCCGTGAAAAGCAGCTAAACCCCATTATAAAAATAAATTACTTTTCAAAACCCGTGAAACAAAGACAGTGAAAGAGAGAGAAATTCTTACAAAATTCGTTCAGGGGCTGTGATGCAACCTGGATTGACCATATCTAGACCCACAGCTGATTGAGACATAAGGGTGGACACTCTTGGGGCTGAGAGGTTCGGTGAGGTTGGGTGAGCCAACGCAGACCCTTTCAAGTAATACTGCATGGTACCCATCCCATGGGTCCCAAATCTCCAGGTTCAAGGGCATCTTCCTACGTCGAAAACAGGCATGAGAAACCCAGAAGATGGTACACCGTGTGATCGGGAAAGGTTTCTAAAACGCACCTCATTTCTCATCTCCTTTGCTCGGGTTCGCCATTCCAGCCGATTTACTAGCCGTCTCCCTCCTTGGAGAATCAGCACCTTTAACCTCCTGTTCCGTACAGGTTGCAATTTGTCCTGAGGATGAACGGGAAGAGGGGGAACCAATGAGAGACTAGCTCTAGGTGTTGGGACAGGCACAGGTCACTCTATTTTCCCATCAGGAAGAAGAATTAAGCACAAGCTCAGCCTGCCCCCCAGAACCAGAAGAGGGCCTGAAGCAATACTGCGCTTTTGCGGCCAGCTCCCAAAAAAGCGAGTTAAAAAATGGAGCTCAGGGGCACTGCAATTCACAAACCTGCACAGTTTTAAATGATACCTCTCGTCCACAAATATACTAAGGGAAGGCAACGAAGAGGCTTTGAAAGCAAGGCAGAATTGCAGGAAACAGATTTCAGGAGGTAGATTCGAATCGCCTTGAAAGCACATGAAAAGCGGCAAAACGTGGACAATGATGCCCTTGGCCAAAAAGGGCGTATGCGTTTTTTCCTGAATATATTCAGGAAAAAACGCATACGCCCTTTTTGGCCAACCAAGCAACCTGGAAAGGCCAATCAGCGCTCCAAAGAAGTCTCGCTTCCCAGCAGGCAAAAGGGCCATGCGGAAAAAAGTGTCCAAACCAGAAATGCAGGACCGGCCATGGAGAAATGGGAGCCTTGCTACGCTGATGGGTGGGATGTAAATTGCCAACAGCCACTCTGGAGAAGTGTACGGTGTGTTCTGAAACATCTAAAAAACACAGCTTGGAGAGCATAGGGCACTTCCACTCATGGGCGTATAAATTGGGAAAACTAAAAATCAGCAAGACACAGGCACCCCAAAGTTTAGGGCTGCTCTGTTGACAAGAACCCCCACTTCATTACACCTTAAATATCCTAGGAAAGAGAAAAATGGATAAAGAAGTGGTGGTCCTCATGTACAATGGAATATCACTCAGCCATGAAATCCACGTCATAAGGCTAGTAGCAGCACGATGAGTGGATTTAGGTACGAAGATTCTAAGTGAAATAAGTCACACAGAAAAAGACACTTATCATAAGATATCACTTAGAGAGGGAATGTAAAAACCGCTACACTTGAACTGAATTGCAAAACAGAACAGAGTCACACGTTTAGGAAACACACTATGGCTGCTGAACGGGAAAGGTGAGGTGGGGTGATGCATAAAACAAGGGTTTCAAATTAGCTCCGATACCGTTCCATAAACCCAATATGTAAGAGACAAGACCTATTCCTTTTTCAGTGAACTGGACTCAACACCCCCTATTCACCGCACAAGAATATATCTGACTAGTAAGAATCTTCAAACCTATGTATTGATATCTCTCCGTAAGTGAGTCAAGGGGGTGTAAAGCGGCATAAACACAGCCGTGAAAAGCAGCTAAACCCCAATATAAAAATAAATTACTTTTCAAAACCCGTGAAACAAAGACAGTGAAAGAGAGAGAAATTCTTACAAAATTCGTTCAGGGGCTGTGATGCAACCTGGATTGACCATATCTAGACCCACAGCTGATTGAGACATAAGGGTGGACACTCTTGGGGCTGAGAGTTTCAGTGAGGTTGGGTGAGCCAACGCAGACTCTTTCAAGTAATACTGCATGGTACCCATCCCATGGGTCCCAAATCTCCAGGTTCAAGGGCATCTTCCTACGTCGAAAACAGGCATGAGAAACCCAGAAGATGGTACACCGTGTGATCGGGAAAGGTTTCTAAAACGCACCTCATTTCTCATCTCCTTTGCTCGGGTTCGCCATTCCAGCCGATTTACTAGCCGTCTCCCTCCTTGGAGAATCAGCACCTTTAACCTCCTGTTCCGTACAGGTTGCAATTTGTCCTGAGGATGAACGGGAAGAGGGGGAACCAATGAGAGACTAGCTCTAGGTGTTGGGACAGGCACAGGTCACTCTATTTTCCCATCAGGAAGAAGAATTAAGCACAAGCTCAGCCTGCCCCCCAGAACCAGAAGAGGGCCTGAAGCAATCCTGCGCTTTTGCGGCCAGCTCCCAAAAAAGCGAGTTGAAAAATGGAGCTCAGGGGCACTGCAATTCACAAACCTGCACAGTTTTAAATGATACCTCTCGTCCACAAATATACTAAGGGAAGGCAACGAAGAGGCTTTGAAAGCAAGGCAGAATTGCAGGAAACAGATTTCAGGAGGTAGATTCGAATCGCCTTGAAAGCACATGAAAAGCGGCAAAACGTGGACAATGATGCCCTTGGCCAAAAAGGGCGTATGCGTTTTTTCCTGAATATATTCAGGAAAAAACGCATACGCCCTTTTTGGCCAACCAAGCAACATGGAAAGGCCAATCAGCGCTCCAAAGAAGTCTCGCTTCCCAGCGGGCAAAAGGGCCATGCGGAAAAAAGTGTCCAAACCAGAAATGCAGGACCGGCCATGGAGAAATGGGAGCCTTGCTACGCTGATGGGTGGGATGTAAATTGCCAACAGCCACTCTGGAGAAGTGTACGGTGTGTTCTGAAACATCTAAAAAACACAGCTTGGAGAGCATAGGGCACTTCCACTCATGGGCGTATAAATTGGGAAAACTAAAAATCAGCAAGACACAGGCACCCCAAAGTTTAGGGCTGCTCTGTTGACAAGAACCCCCACTTCATTACACCTTAAATATCCTAGGAAAGAGAAAAATGGATAAAGAAGTGGTGGTCCTCATGTACAATGGAATATCACTCAGCCATGAAATCCACGTCATAAGGCTAGTAGCAGCACGATGAGTGGATTTAGGTACGAAGATTCTAAGTGAAATAAGTCACACAGAAAAAGACACTTATCATAAGATATCACTTAGAGAGGGAATGTAAAAACCGCTACACTTGAACTGAATTGCAAAACAGAACAGAGTCACACGTTTAGGAAACACACTATGGCTGCTGAACGGGAAAGGTGAGGTGGGGTGATGCATAAAACAAGGGTTTCAAATTAGCTCCGATACCGTTCCATAAACCCAATATGTAAGAGACAAGACCTATTCCTTTTTCAGTGAACTGGACTCAACACCCCCTATTCACCGCACAAGAATATATCTGACTAGTAAGAATCTTCAAACCTATGTATTGATATCTCTCCGTAAGTGAGTCAAGGGGGTGTAAAGCGGCATAAACACAGCCGTGAAAAGCAGCTAAACCCCATTATAAAAATAAATTACTTTTCAAAACCCGTGAAACAAAGACAGTGAAAGAGAGAGAAATTCTTACAAAATTCGTTCAGGGGCTGTGATGCAACCTGGATTGACCATATCTAGACCCACAGCTGATTGAGACATAAGGGTGGACACTCTTGGGGCTGAGAGGTTCGGTGAGGTTGGGTGAGCCAACGCAGACCCTTTCAAGTAATACTGCATGGTACCCATCCCATGGGTCCCAAATCTCCAGGTTCAAGGGCATCTTCCTACGTCGAAAACAGGCATGAGAAACCCAGAAGATGGTACACCGTGTGATCGGGAAAGGTTTCTAAAACGCACCTCATTTCTCATCTCCTTTGCTCGGGTTCGCCATTCCAGCCGATTTACTAGCCGTCTCCCTCCTTGGAGAATCAGCACCTTTAACCTCCTGTTCCGTACAGGTTGCAATTTGTCCTGAGGATGAACGGGAAGAGGGGGAACCAATGAGAGACTAGCTCCAGGTGTTGGGACAGGCACAGGTCACTCTATTTTCCCATCAGGAAGAAGAATTAAGCACAAGCTCAGCCTGCCCCCCAGAACCAGAAGAGGGCCTGAAGCAATCCTGCGCTTTTGCGGCCAGCTCCCAAAAAAGCGAGTTGAAAAATGGAGCTCAGGGGCACTGCAATTCACAAACCTGCACAGTTTTAAATGATACCTCTCGTCCACAAATATACTAAGGGAAGGCAACGAAGAGGCTTTGAAAGCAAGGCAGAATTGCAGGAAACAGATTTCAGGAGGTAGATTCGAATCGCCTTGAAAGCACATGAAAAGCGGCAAAACGTGGACAATGATGCCCTTGGCCAAAAAGGGCGTATGCGTTTTTTCCTGAATATATTCAGGAAAAAACGCATACGCCCTTTTTGGCCAACCAAGCAACCTGGAAAGGCCAATCAGCGCTCCAAAGAAGTCTCGCTTCCCAGCGGGCAAAAGGGCCATGCGGAAAAAAGTGTCCAAACCAGAAATGCAGGACCGGCCATGGAGAAATGGGAGCCTTGCTACGCTGATGGGTGGGATGTAAATTGCCAACAGCCACTCTGGAGAAGTGTACGGTGTGTTCTGAAACATCTAAAAAACACAGCTTGGAGAGCATAGGGCACTTCCACTCATGGGCGTATAAATTGGGAAAACTAAAAATCAGCAAGACACAGGCACCCCAAAGTTTAGGGCTGCTCTGTTGACAAGAACCCCCACTTCATTACACCTTAAATATCCTAGGAAAGAGAAAAATGGATAAAGAAGTTGTGGTCCTCATGTACAATGGAATATCACTCAGCCATGAAATCCACGTCATAAGGCTAGTAGCAGCACGATGAGTGGATTTAGGTACGAAGATTCTAAGTGAAATAAGTCACACAGAAAAAGACACTTATCATAAGATATCACTTAGAGAGGGAATGTAAAAACCGCTACACTTGAACTGAATTGCAAAACAGAACAGAGTCACACGTTTAGGAAACACACTATGGCTGCTGAACGGGAAAGGTGAGGTGGGGTGATGCATAAAACAAGGGTTTCAAATTAGCTCCGATACCGTTCCATAAACCCAATATGTAAGAGACAAGACCTATTCCTTTTTCAGTGAACTGGACTCAACACCCCCTATTCACCGCACAAGAATATATCTGACTAGTAAGAATCTTCAAACCTATGTATTGATATCTCTCCGTAAGTGAGTCAAGGGGGTGTAAAGCGGCATAAACACAGCCGTGAAAAGCAGCTAAACCCCATTATAAAAATAAATTACTTTTCAAAACCCGTGAAACAAAGACAGTGAAAGAGAGAGAAATTCTTACAAAATTCGTTCAGGGGCTGTGATGCAACCTGGATTGACCATATCTAGACCCACAGCTGATTGAGACATAAGGGTGGACACTCTTGGGGCTGAGAGGTTCGGTGAGGTTGGGTGAGCCAACGCAGACCCTTTCAAGTAATACTGCATGGTACCCATCCCATGGGTCCCAAATCTCCAGGTTCAAGGGCATCTTCCTACGTCGAAAACAGGCATGAGAAACCCAGAAGATGGTACACCGTGTGATCGGGAAAGGTTTCTAAAACGCACCTCATTTCTCATCTCCTTTGCTCGGGTTCGCCATTCCAGCCGATTTACTAGCCGTCTCCCTCCTTGGAGAATCAGCACCTTTAACCTCCTGTTCCGTACAGGTTGCAATTTGTCCTGAGGATGAACGGGAAGAGGGGGAACCAATGAGAGACTAGCTCCAGGTGTTGGGACAGGCACAGGTCACTCTATTTTCCCATCAGGAAGAAGAATTAAGCACAAGCTCAGCCTGCCCCCCAGAACCAGAAGAGGGCCTGAAGCAATCCTGCGCTTTTGCGGCCAGCTCCCAAAAAAGCGAGTTGAAAAATGGAGCTCAGGGGCACTGCAATTCACAAACCTGCACAGTTTTAAATGATACCTCTCGTCCACAAATATACTAAGGGAAGGCAACGAAGAGGCTTTGAAAGCAAGGCAGAATTGCAGGAAACAGATTTCAGGAGGTAGATTCGAATCGCCTTGAAAGCACATGAAAAGCGGCAAAACGTGGACAATGATGCCCTTGGCCAAAAAGGGCGTATGCGTTTTTTCCTGAATATATTCAGGAAAAAACGCATACGCCCTTTTTGGCCAACCAAGCAACCTGGAAAGGCCAATCAGCGCTCCAAAGAAGTCTCGCTTCCCAGCGGGCAAAAGGGCCATGCGGAAAAAAGTGTCCAAACCAGAAATGCAGGACCGGCCATGGAGAAATGGGAGCCTTGCTACGCTGATGGGTGGGATGTAAATTGCCAACAGCCACTCTGGAGAAGTGTACGGTGTGTTCTGAAACATCTAAAAAACACAGCTTGGAGAGCATAGGGCACTTCCACTCATGGGCGTATAAATTGGGAAAACTAAAAATCAGCAAGACACAGGCACCCCAAAGTTTAGGGCTGCTCTGTTGACAAGAACCCCCACTTCATTACACCTTAAATATCCTAGGAAAGAGAAAAATGGATAAAGAAGTTGTGGTCCTCATGTACAATGGAATATCACTCAGCCATGAAATCCACGTCATAAGGCTAGTAGCAGCACGATGAGTGGATTTAGGTACGAAGATTCTAAGTGAAATAAGTCACACAGAAAAAGACACTTATCATAAGATATCACTTAGAGAGGGAATGTAAAAACCGCTACACTTGAACTGAATTGCAAAACAGAACAGAGTCACACGTTTAGGAAACACACTATGGCTGCTGAACGGGAAAGGTGAGGTGGGGTGATGCATAAAACAAGGGTTTCAAATTAGCTCCGATACCGTTCCATAAACCCAATATGTAAGAGACAAGACCTATTCCTTTTTCAGTGAACTGGACTCAACACCCCCTATTCACCGCACAAGAATATATCTGACTAGTAAGAATCTTCAAACCTATGTATTGATATCTCTCCGTAAGTGAGTCAAGGGGGTGTAAAGCGGCATAAACACAGCCGTGAAAAGCAGCTAAACCCCATTATAAAAATAAATTACTTTTCAAAACCCGTGAAACAAAGACAGTGAAAGAGAGAGAAATTCTTACAAAATTCGTTCAGGGGCTGTGATGCAACCTGGATTGACCATATCTAGACCCACAGCTGATTGAGACATAAGGGTGGACACTCTTGGGGCTGAGAGGTTCGGTGAGGTTGGGTGAGCCAACGCAGACCCTTTCAAGTAATACTGCATGGTACCCATCCCATGGGTCCCAAATCTCCAGGTTCAAGGGCATCTTCCTACGTCGAAAACAGGCATGAGAAACCCAGAAGATGCTACACCGTGTGATCGGGAAAGGTTTCTAAAACGCACCTCATTTCTCATCTCCTTTGCTCGGGTTCGCCATTCCAGCCGATTTACTAGCCATCTCCCTCCTTGGAGAATCAGCACCTTTAACCTCCTGTTCCGTACAGGTTGCAATTTGTCCTGAGGATGAAGGGGAAGAGGGGGAACCAATGAGAGACTAGCTCTAGGTGTTGGGACAGGCACAGGTCACTCTATTTTCCCATCAGGAAGAAGAATTAAGCACAAGCTCAGCCTGCCCCCCAGAACCAGAAGAGGGCCTGAAGCAATCCTGCGCTTTTGCGGCCAGCTCCCAAAAAAGCAAGTTGAAAAATGGAGCTCAGGGGCACTGCAATTCACAAACCTGCAGAGTTTTAAATGATACCTCTCGTCCACAAATATATTAAGGGAAGGCAACGAAGAGGCTTTGAAAGCAAGGCAGAATTGCAGGAAACAGATTTCAGGAGGTAGATTCGAATCGCCTTGAAAGCACATGAAAAGCGGCAAAACGTGGACAATGATGCCCTTGGCCAAAAAGGGCGTATGCGTTTTTTCCTGAATATATTCAGGAAAAAACGCATACGCCCTTTTTGGCCAACCAAGCAACCTGGAAAGGCCAATCAGCGCTCCAAAGAAGTCTCGCTTCCCAGCGGGCAAAAGGGCCATGCGGAAAAAAGTGTCCAAACCAGAAATGCAGGACCGGCCATGGAGAAATGGGAGCCTTGCTACGCTGATGGGTGGGATGTAAATTGCCAACAGCCACTCTGGAGAAGTGTACGGTGTGTTCTGAAACATCTAAAAAACACAGCTTGGAGAGCATAGGGCACTTCCACTCATGGGCGTATAAATTGGGAAAACTAAAAATCAGCAAGACACAGGCACCCCAAAGTTTAGGGCTGCTCTGTGGACAAGAACCCCCACTTCATTACACCTTAAATATCCTAGGAAAGAGAAAAATGGATAAAGAAGTTGGGGTCCTCATGTACAATGGAATATCACTCAGCCATGAAATCCACGTCATAAGGCTAGTAGCAGCACGATGAGTGGATTTAGGTACGAAGATTCTAAGTGAAATAAGTCACACAGAAAAAGACACTTATCATAAGATATCACTTAGAGAGGGAATGTAAAAACCGCTACACTTGAACTGAATTGCAAAACAGAACAGAGTCACACGTTTAGGAAACACACTATGGCTGCTGAACGGGAAAGGTGAGGTGGGGTGATGCATAAAACAAGGGTTTCAAATTAGCTCCGATACCGTTCCATAAACCCAATATGTAAGAGACAAGACCTATTCCTTTTTCAGTGAACTGGACTCAACACCCCCTATTCACCGCACAAGAATATATCTGACTAGTAAGAATCTTCAAACCTATGTATTGATATCTCTCCGTAAGTGAGTCAAGGGGGTGTAAAGCGGCATAAACACAGCCGTGAAAAGCAGCTAAACCCCATTATAAAAATAAATTACTTTTCAAAACCCGTGAAACAAAGACAGTGAAAGAGAGAGAAATTCTTACAAAATTCGTTCAGGGGCTGTGATGCAACCTGGATTGACCATATCTAGACCCACAGCTGATTGAGACATAAGGGTGGACACTCTTGGGGCTGAGAGGTTCGGTGAGGTTGGGTGAGCCAACGCAGACCCTTTCAAGTAATACTGCATGGTACCCATCCCATGGGTCCCAAATCTCCAGGTTCAAGGGCATCTTCCTACGTCGAAAACAGGCATGAGAAACCCAGAAGATGGTACACCGTGTGATCGGGAAAGGTTTCTAAAACGCACCTCATTTCTCATCTCCTTTGCTCGGGTTCGCCATTCCAGCCGATTTACTAGCCATCTCCCTCCTTGGAGAATCAGCACCTTTAACCTCCTGTTCCGTACAGGTTGCAATTTGTCCTGAGGATGAAGGGGAAGAGGGGGAACCAATGAGAGACTAGCTCTAGGTGTTGGGACAGGCACAGGTCACTCTATTTTCCCATCAGGAAGAAGAATTAAGCACAAGCTCAGCCTGCCCCCCAGAACCAGAAGAGGGCCTGAAGCAATCCTGCGCTTTTGCGGCCAGCTCCCAAAAAAGCGAGTTGAAAAATGGAGCTCAGGGGCACTGCAATTCACAAACCTGCACAGTTTTAAATGATACCTCTCGTCCACAAATATACTAAGGGAAGGCAACGAAGAGGCTTTGAAAGCAAGGCAGAATTGCAGGAAACAGATTTCAGGAGGTAGATTCGAATCGCCTTGAAAGCACATGAAAAGCGGCAAAACGTGGACAATGATGCCCTTGGCCAAAAAGGGCGTATGCGTTTTTTCCTGAATATATTCAGGAAAAAACGCATACGCCCTTTTTGGCCAACCAAGCAACCTGGAAAGGCCAATCAGCGCTCCAAAGAAGTCTCGCTTCCCAGCGGGCAAAAGGGCCATGCGGAAAAAAGTGTCCAAACCAGAAATGCAGGACCGGCCATGGAGAAATGGGAGCCTTGCTACGCTGATGGGTGGGATGTAAATTGCCAACAGCCACTCTGGAGAAGTGTACGGTGTGTTCTGAAACATCTAAAAAACACAGCTTGGAGAGCATAGGGCACTTCCACTCATGGGCGTATAAATTGGGAAAACTAAAAATCAGCAAGACACAGGCACCCCAAAGTTTAGGGCTGCTCTGTTGACAAGAACCCCCACTTCATTACACCTTAAATATCCTAGGAAAGAGAAAAATGGATAAAGAAGTTGTGGTCCTCATGTACAATGGAATATCACTCAGCCATGAAATCCACGTCATAAGGCTAGTAGCAGCACGATGAGTGGATTTAGGTACGAAGATTCTAAGTGAAATAAGTCACACAGAAAAAGACACTTATCATAAGATATCACTTAGAGAGGGAATGTAAAAACCGCTACACTTGAACTGAATTGCAAAACAGAACAGAGTCACACGTTTAGGAAACACACTATGGCTGCTGAACGGGAAAGGTGAGGTGGGGTGATGCATAAAACAAGGGTTTCAAATTAGCTCCGATACCGTTCCATAAACCCAATATGTAAGAGACAAGACCTATTCCTTTTTCAGTGAACTGGACTCAAAACCCCCTATTCACCGCACAAGAATATATCTGACTAGTAAGAATCTTCAAACCTATGTATTGATATCTCTCCGTAAGTGAGTCAAGGGGGTGTAAAGCGGCATAAACACAGCCGTGAAAAGCAGCTAAACCCCATTATAAAAATAAATTACTTTTCAAAACCCGTGAAACAAAGACAGTGAAAGAGAGAGAAATTCTTACAAAATTCGTTCAGGGGCTGTGATGCAACCTGGATTGACCATATCTAGACCCACAGCTGATTGAGACATAAGGGTGGACACTCTTGGGGCTGAGAGGTTCGGTGAGGTTGGGTGAGCCAACGCAGACCCTTTCAAGTAATACTGCATGGTACCCATCCCATGGGTCCCAAATCTCCAGGTTCAAGGGCATCTTCCTACGTCGAAAACAGGCATGAGAAACCCAGAAGATGCTACACCGTGTGATCGGGAAAGGTTTCTAAAACGCACCTCATTTCTCATCTCCTTTGCTCGGGTTCGCCATTCCAGCCGATTTACTAGCCATCTCCCTCCTTGGAGAATCAGCACCTTTAACCTCCTGTTCCGTACAGGTTGCAATTTGTCCTGAGGATGAAGGGGAAGAGGGGGAACCAATGAGAGACTAGCTCTAGGTGTTGGGACAGGCACAGGTCACTCTATTTTCCCATCAGGAAGAAGAATTAAGCACAAGCTCAGCCTGCCCCCCAGAACCAGAAGAGGGCCTGAAGCAATCCTGCGCTTTGGCGGCCATCTCCCAAAAAAGCAAGTTGAAAAATGGAGCTCAGGGGCACTGCAATTCACAAACCTGCAGAGTTTTAAATGATACCTCTCGTCCACAAATATATTAAGGGAAGGCAACGAAGAGGCTTTGAAAGCAAGGCAGAATTGCAGGAAACAGATTTCAGGAGGTAGATTCGAATCGCCTTGAAAGCACATGAAAAGCGGCAAAACGTGGACAATGATGCCCTTGGCCAAAAAGGGCGTATGCGTTTTTTCCTGAATATATTCAGGAAAAAACGCATACGCCCTTTTTGGCCAACCAAGCAACCTGGAAAGGCCAATCAGCGCTCCAAAGAAGTCTCGCTTCCCAGCGGGCAAAAGGGCCATGCGGAAAAAAGTGTCCAAACCAGAAATGCAGGACCGGCCATGGAGAAATGGGAGCCTTGCTTGCCGATGGGTGGGATGTAAATTGCCAACAGCCACTCTGGAGAAGTGTACGGTGTGTTCAGAAACATCTAAAAAACACAGCTTGGAGAGCATAGGGCACTTCCACTCATGGGCGTATAAATTGGGAAAACTAAAAATCAGCAAGACACAGGCACCCCAAAGTTTAGGGCTGCTCTGTTGACAAGAACCCCCACTTCATTACACCTTAAATATCCTAGGAAAGAGAAAAATGGATAAAGAAGTTGGGGTCCTCATGTACAATGGAATATCACTCAGCCATGAAATCCACGTCATAAGGCTAGTAGCAGCACGATGAGTGGATTTAGGTACGACGATTCTAAGTGAAATAAGTCACACAGAAAAGACACTTATCATAAGATATCACTTAGAGAGGGAATGTAAAAACCGCTACACTTGAACTGAATTGCAAAACAGAACAGAGTCACACGTTTAGGAAACACACTATGGCTGCTGAACGGGAAAGGTGAGGTGGGGTGATGCATAAAACAAGGGTTTCAAATTAGCTCCGATACCGTTCCATAAACCCAATATGTAAGAGACAAGACCTATTCCTTTTTCAGTGAACTGGACTCAACACCCCCTATTCACCGCACAAGAATATATCTGACTAGTAAGAATCTTCAAACCTATGTATTGATATCTCTCCGTAAGTGAGTCAAGGGGGTGTAAAGCGGCATAAACACAGCCGTGAAAAGCAGCTAAACCCCATTATAAAAATAAATTACTTTTCAAAACCCGTGAAACAAAGACAGTGAAAGAGAGAGAAATTCTTACAAAATTCGTTCAGGGGCTGTGATGCAACCTGGATTGACCATATCTAGACCCACAGCTGATTGAGACATAAGGGTGGACACTCTTGGGGCTGAGAGGTTCGGTGAGGTTGGGTGAGCCAACGCAGACCCTTTCAAGTAATACTGCATGGTACCCATCCCATGGGTCCCAAATCTCCAGGTTCAAGGGCATCTTCCTACGTCGAAAACAGGCATGAGAAACCCAGAAGATGGTACACCGTGTGATCGGGAAAGGTTTCTAAAACGCACCTCATTTCTCATCTCCTTTGCTCGGGTTCGCCATTCCAGCCGATTTACTAGCCGTCTCCCTCCTTGGAGAATCAGCACCTTTAACCTCCTGTTCCGTACAGGTTGCAATTTGTCCTGAAGATGAACGGGAAGAGGGGGAACCAATGAGAGACTAGCTCTAGGTGTTGGGACAGGCACAGGCCACTCTATTTTCCCATCAGGAAGAAGAATTAAGCACAAGCTCAGCCTGCCCCCCAGAACCAGAAGAGGGCCTGAAGCAATCCTGCGCTTTTGTGGCCAGCTCCCAAAAAAGCGAGTTGAAAAATGGAGCTCAGGGGCACTGCAATTCACAAACCTGCAGAGTTTTAAATGATACCTCTCGTCCACAAATATACTAAGGGAAGGCAACGAAGAGGCTTTGAAAGCAAGGCAGAATTGCAGGAAACAGATTTCAGGAGGTAGATTCGAATCGCCTTGAAAGCACATGAAAAGCGGCAAAACGTGGACAATGATGCCCTTGGCCAAAAAGGGCGTATGCGTTTTTTCCTGAATATATTCAGGAAAAAACGCATACGCCCTTTTTGGCCAACCAAGCAACCTGGAAAGGCCAATCAGCGCTCCAAAGAAGTCTCGCTTCCCAGCGGGCAAAAGGGCCATGCGGAAAAAAGTGTCCAAACCAGAAATGCAGGACCGGCCATGGAGAAATGGGAGCCTTGCTACGCTGATGGGTGGGATGTAAATTGCCAACAGCCACTCTGGAGAAGTGTACGGTGTGTTCTGAAACATCTAAAAAACACAGCTTGGAGAGCATAGGGCACTTCCACTCATGGGCGTATAAATTGGGAAAACTAAAAATCAGCAAGACACAGGCACCCCAAAGTTTAGGGCTGCTCTGTTGACAAGAACCCCCACTTCATTACACCTTAAATATCCTAGGAAAGAGAAAAATGGATAAAGAAGTTGGGGTCCTCATGTACAATGGAATATCACTCAGCCATGAAATCCACGTCATAAGGCTAGTAGCAGCACGATGAGTGGATTTAGGTACGAAGATTCTAAGTGAAATAAGTCACACAGAAAAAGACACTTATCATAAGATATCACTTAGAGAGGGAATGTAAAAACCGCTACACTTGAACTGAATTGCAAAACAGAACAGAGTCACACGTTTAGGAAACACACTATGGCTGCTGAACGGGAAAGGTGAGGTGGGGTGATGCATAAAACAAGGGTTTCAAATTAGCTCAGATACCGTTCCATAAACCCAATATGTAAGAGACAAGACCTATTCCTTTTTCAGTGAACTGGACTCAACACCCCCTATTCAACGCACAAGAATATATCTGACTAGTAAGAATCTTCAAACCTATGTATTGATATCTCTCCGTAAGTGAGTCAAGGGGGTGTAAAGCGGCATAAACACAGCCGTGAAAAGCAGCTAAACCCCAATATAAATATAAATTACTTTTCAAAACCCGTGAAACAAAGACAGTGAAAGAGAGAGAAATTCTTACAAAATTCGTTCAGGGGCTGTGATGCAACCTGGATTGACCATATCTAGACCCACAGCTGATTGAGACATAAGGGTGGACACTCTTGGGGCTGAGAGGTTCGGTGAGGTTGGGTGAGCCAACGCAGACCCTTTCAAGTAATACTGCATGGTACCCATCCCATGGGTCCCAAATCTCCAGGTTCAAGGGCATCTTCCTACGTCGAAAACAGGCATGAGAAACCCAGAAGATGGTACACCGTGTGATCGGGAAAGGTTTCTAAAACGCACCTCATTTCTCATCTCCTTTGCTCGGGTTCGCCATTCCAGCCGATTTACTAGCCATCTCCCTCCTTGGAGAATCAGCACCTTTAACCTCCTGTTCCGTACAGGTTGCAATTTGTCCTGAGGATGAACGGGAAGAGGGGGAACCAATGAGAGACTAGCTCTAGGTGTTGGGACAGGCACAGGTCACTCTATTTTCCCATCAGGAAGAAGAATTAAGCACAAGCTCAGCCTGCCCCCCAGAACCAGAAGAGGGCCTGAAGCAATCCTGCGCTTTTGCGGCCAGCTCCCAAAAAAGCGAGTTGAAAAATGGAGCTCAGGGGCACTGCAATTCACAAACCTGCACAGTTTTAAATGATACCTCTCGTCCACAAATATACTAAGGGAAGGCAACGAAGAGGCTTTGAAAGCAAGGCAGAATTGCAGGAAACAGATTTCAGGAGGTAGATTCGAATCGCCTTGAAAGCACATGAAAAGCGGCAAAACGTGGACAATGATGCCCTTGGCCAAAAAGGGCGTATGCGTTTTTTCCTGAATATATTCAGGAAAAAACGCATACGCCCTTTTTGGCCAACCAAGCAACCTGGAAAGGCCAATCAGCGCTCCAAAGAAGTCTCGCTTCCCAGCGGGCAAAAGGGCCATGCGGAAAAAAGTGTCCAAACCAGAAATGCAGGACCGGCCATGGAGAAATGGGAGCCTTGCTACGCTGATGGGTGGGATGTAAATTGCCAACAGCCACTCTGGAGAAGTGTACGGTGTGTTCTGAAACATCTAAAAAACACAGCTTGGAGAGCATAGGGCACTTCCACTCATGGGCGTATAAATTGGGAAAACTAAAAATCAGCAAGACACAGGCACCCCAAAGTTTAGGGCTGCTCTGTTGACAAGAACCCCCACTTCATTACACCTTAAATATCCTAGGAAAGAGAAAAATGGATAAAGAAGTTGTGGTCCTCATGTACAATGGAATATCACTCAGCCATGAAATCCACGTCATAAGGCTAGTAGCAGCACGATGAGTGGATTTAGGTACGAAGATTCTAAGTGAAATAAGTCACACAGAAAAAGACACTTATCATAAGATATCACTTAGAGAGGGAATGTAAAAACCGCTACACTTGAACTGAATTGCAAAACAGAACAGAGTCACACGTTTAGGAAACACACTATGGCTGCTGAACGGGAAAGGTGAGGTGGGGTGATGCATAAAACAAGGGTTTCAAATTAGCTCCGATACCGTTCCATAAACCCAATATGTAAGAGACAAGACCTATTCCTTTTTCAGTGAACTGGACTCAACACCCCCTATTCACCGCACAAGAATATATCTGACTAGTAAGAATCTTCAAACCTATGTATTGATATCTCTCCGTAAGTGAGTCAAGGGGGTGTAAAGCGGCATAAACACAGCCGTGAAAAGCAGCTAAACCCCAATATAAATATAAATTACTTTTCAAAACCCGTGAAACAAAGACAGTGAAAGAGAGAGAAATTCTTACAAAATTCGTTCAGGGGCTGTGATGCAACCTGGATTGACCATATCTAGACCCACAGCTGATTGAGACATAAGGGTGGACACTCTTGGGGCTGAGAGGTTCGGTGAGGTTGGGTGAGCCAACGCAGACCCTTTCAAGTAATACTGCATGGTACCCATCCCATGGGTCCCAAATCTCCAGGTTCAAGGGCATCTTCCTACGTCGAAAACAGGCATGAGAAACCCAGAAGATGCTACACCGTGTGATCGGGAAAGGTTTCTAAAACGCACCTCATTTCTCATCTCCTTTGCTCGGGTTCGCCATTCCAGCCGATTTACTAGACATCTCCCTCCTTGGAGAATCAGCACCTTTAACCTCCTGTTCCGTACAGGTTGCAATTTGTCCTGAGGATGAACGGGAAGAGGGGGAACCAATGAGAGACTAGCTCTAGGTGTTGGGACAGGCACAGGTCACTCTATTTTCCCATCAGGAAGAAGAATTAAGCACAAGCTCAGCCTGCCCCCCAGAACCAGAAGAGGGCCTGAAGCAATCCTGCGCTTTTGCGGCCAGCTCCCAAAAAAGCGAGTTGAAAAATGGAGCTCAGGGGCACTGCAATTCACAAACCTGCAGAGTTTTAAATGATACCTCTCGTCCACAAATATACTAAGGGAAGGCAACGAAGAGGCTTTGAAAGCAAGGCAGAATTGCAGGAAACAGATTTCAGGAGGTAGATTCGAATCGCCTTGAAAGCACATGAAAAGCGGCAAAACGTGGACAATGATGCCCTTGGCCAAAAAGGGCGTATGCGTTTTTTCCTGAATATATTCAGGAAAAAACGCATACGCCCTTTTTGGCCAACCAAGCAACCTGGAAAGGCCAATCAGCGCTCCAAAGAAGTCTCGCTTCCCAGCGGGCAAAAGGGCCATGCGGAAAAAAGTGTCCAAACCAGAAATGCAGGACCGGCCATGGAGAAATGGGAGCCTTGCTACGCTGATGGGTGGGATGTAAATTGCCAACAGCCACTCTGGAGAAGTGTACGGTGTGTTCTGAAACATCTAAAAAACACAGCTTGGAGAGCATAGGGCACTTCCACTCATGGGCGTATAAATTGGGAAAACTAAAAATCAGCAAGACACAGGCACCCCAAAGTTTAGGGCTGCTCTGTTGACAAGAACCCCCACTTCATTACACCTTAAATATCCTAGGAAAGAGAAAAATGGATAAAGAAGTTGGGGTCCTCATGTACAATGGAATATCACTCAGCCATGAAATCCACGTCATAAGGCTAGTAGCAGCATGATGAGTGGATTTAGGTACGACGATTCTAAGTGAAATAAGTCACACAGAAAAGACACTTATCATAAGATATCACTTAGAGAGGGAATGTAAAAACCGCTACACTTGAACTGAATTGCAAAACAGAACAGAGTCACACGTTTAGGAAACACACTATGGCTGCTGAACGGGAAAGGTGAGGTGGGGTGATGCATAAAACAAGGGTTTCAAATTAGCTCCGATACCGTTCCATAAACCCAATATGTAAGAGACAAGACCTATTCCTTTTTCAGTGAACTGGACTCAACACCCCCTATTCACCGCACAAGAATATATCTGACTAGTAAGAATCTTCAAACCTATGTATTGATATCTCTCCGTAAGTGAGTCAAGGGGGTGTAAAGCGGCATAAACACAGCCGTGAAAAGCAGCTAAACCCCATTATAAAAATAAATTACTTTTCAAAACCCGTGAAACAAAGACAGTGAAAGAGAGAGAAATTCTTACAAAATTCGTTCAGGGGCTGTGATGCAACCTGGATTGACCATATCTAGACCCACAGCTGATTGAGACATAAGGGTGGACACTCTTGGGGCTGAGAGGTTCGGTGAGGTTGGGTGAGCCAACGCAGACCCTTTCAAGTAATACTGCATGGTACCCATCCCATGGGTCCCAAATCTCCAGGTTCAAGGGCATCTTCCTACGTCGAAAACAGGCATGAGAAACCCAGAAGATGGTACACCGTGTGATCGGGAAAGGTTTCTAAAACGCACCTCATTTCTCATCTCCTTTGCTCGGGTTCGCCATTCCAGCCGATTTACTAGCCGTCTCCCTCCTTGGAGAATCAGCACCTTTAACCTCCTGTTCCGTACAGGTTGCAATTTGTCCTGAGGATGAAGGGAAGAGGGGGAACCAATGAGAGACTAGCTCTAGGTGTTGGGACAGGCACAGGTCACTCTATTTTCCCATCAGGAAGAAGAATTAAGCACAAGCTCAGCCTGCCCCCCAGAACCAGAAGAGGGCCTGAAGCAATCCTGCGCTTTGGCGGCCAGCTCCCAAAAAAGCGAGTTGAAAAATGGAGCTCAGGGGCACTGCAATTCACAAACCTGCAGAGTTTTAAATGATACCTCTCGTCCACAAATATATTAAGGGAAGGCAACGAAGAGGCTTTGAAAGCAAGGCAGAATTGCAGGAAACAGATTTCAGGAGGTAGATTCGAATCGCCTTGAAAGCACATGAAAAGCGGCAAAAACGTGGACAATGATGCCCTTGGCCAAAAAGGGCGTATGCGTTTTTTCCTGAATATATTCAGGAAAAAACGCATACGCCCTTTTTGGCCAACCAAGCAACCTGGAAAGGCCAATCAGCGCTCCAAAGAAGTCTCGCTTCCCAGCGGGCAAAAGGGCCATGCGGAAAAAAGTGTCCAAACCAGAAATGCAGGACCGGCCATGGAGAAATGGGAGCCTTGCTACGCTGATGGGTGGGATGTAAATTGCCAACAGCCACTCTGGAGAAGTGTACGGTGTGTTCTGAAACATCTAAAAAACACAGCTTGGAGAGCATAGGGCACTTCCACTCATGGGCGTATAAATTGGGAAAACTAAAAATCAGCAAGACACAGGCACCCCAAAGTTTAGGGCTGCTCTGTTGACAAGAACCCCCACTTCATTACACCTTAAATATCCTAGGAAAGAGAAAAATGGATAAAGAAGTTGGGGTCCTCATGTACAATGGAATATCACTCAGCCATGAAATCAACGTCATAAGGCTAGTAGCAGCACGATGAGTGGATTTAGGTACGAAGATTCTAAGTGAAATAAGTCACACAGAAAAAGACACTTATCATAAGATATCACTTAGAGAGGGAATGTAAAAACCGCTACACTTGAACTGAATTGCAAAACAGAACAGAGTCACACGTTTAGGAAACACACTATGGCTGCTGAACGGGAAAGGTGAGGTGGGGTGATGCATAAAACAAGGGTTTCAAATTAGCTCCGATACCGTTCCATAAACCCAATATGTAAGAGACAAGACCTATTCCTTTTTCAGTGAACTGGACTCAACACCCCCTATTCACCGCACAAGAATATATCTGACTAGTAAGAATCTTCAAACCTATGTATTGATATCTCTCTGTAAGTGAGTCAAGGGGGTGTAAAGCGGCATAAACACAGCCGTGAAAAGCAGCTAAACCCCATTATAAAAATAAATTACTTTTCAAAACCCGTGAAACAAAGACAGTGAAAGAGAGAGAAATTCTTACAAAATTCGTTCAGGGGCTGTGATGCAACCTGGATTGACCATATCTAGACCCACAGCTGATTGAGACATAAGTGTGGACACTCTTGGGGCTGAGAGGTTCGGTGAGGTTGGGTGAGCCAACGCAGACCCTTTCAAGTAATACTGCATGGTACCCATCCCATGGGTCCCAAATCTCCAGGTTCAAGGGCATCTTCCTACGTCGAAAACAGGCATGAGAAACCCAGAAGATGGTACACGGTGTGATCGGGAAAGGTTTCTAAAACGCACCTCATTTCTCATCTCCTTTGCTCGGGTTCGCCATTCCAGCCGATTTACTAGCCGTCTCCCTCCTTGGAGAATCAGCACCTTTAACCTCCTGTTCCGTACAGGTTGCAATTTGTCCTGAGGATGAACGGGAAGAGGGGGAACCAATGAGAGACTAGCTCTAGGTGTTGGGACAGGCACAGGTCACTCTATTTTCCCATCAGGAAGAAGAATTAAGCACAAGCTCAGCCTGCCCCCCAGAATCAGAAGAGGGCCTGAAGCAATCCTGCGCTTCTGCGGCCAGCTCCCAAAAAAGCGAGTTGAAAAATGGAGCTCAGGGGCACTGCAATTGACAAACCTGCAGAGTTTTAAATGATACCTCTCGTCCACAAATATATTAAGGGAAGGCAACGAAGAGGCTTTGAAAGCAAGGCAGAATTGCAGGAAACAGATTTCAGGAGGTAGATTCGAATCGCCTTGAAAGCACATGAAAAGCGGCAAAACGTGGACAATGATGCCCTTGGCCAAAAAGGGCGTATGCGTTTTTTCCTGAATATATTCAGGAAAAAACGCATACGCCCTTTTTGGCCAACCAAGCAACCTGGAAAGGCCAATCAGCGCTCCAAAGAAGTCTCGCTTCCCAGCGGGCAAAAGGGCCATGCGGAAAAAAGTGTCCAAACCAGAAATGCAGGACCGGCCATGGAGAAATGGGAGCCTTGTTACGCTGATGGGTGGGATGTAAATTGCCAACAGCCACTCTGGAGAAGTGTACGGTGTGTTCTGAAACATCTAAAAAACACAGCTTGGAGAGCATAGGGCACTTCCACTCATGGGCGTATAAATTGGGAAAACTAAAAATCAGCAAGACACAGGCACCCCAAAGTTTAGGGCTGCTCTGTTGACAAGAACCCCCACTTCATTACACCTTAAATATCCTAGGAAAGAGAAAAATGGATAAAGAAGTTGGGGTCCTCATGTACAATGGAATATCACTCAGCCATGAAATCCACGTCATAAGGCTAGTAGCAGCACGATGAGTGGATTTAGGTACGAAGATTCTAAGTGAAATAAGTCACACAGAAAAAGACACTTATCATAAGATATCACTTAGAGAGGGAATGTAAAAACCGCTACACTTGAACTGAATTGCAAAACAGAACAGAGTCACACGTTTAGGAAACACACTATGGCTGCTGAACGGGAAAGGTGAGGTGGGGTGATGCATAAAACAAGGGTTTCAAATTAGCTCCGATACCGTTCCATAAACCCAATATGTAAGAGACAAGACCTATTCCTTTTTCAGTGAACTGGACTCAACACCCCCTATTCACCGCACAAGAATATATCTGACTAGTAAGAATCTTCAAACCTATGTATTGATATCTCTCTGTAAGTGAGTCAAGGGGGTGTAAAGCGGCATAAACACAGCCGTGAAAAGCAGCTAAACCCCATTATAAAAATAAATTACTTTTCAAAACCCGTGAAACAAAGACAGTGAAAGAGAGAGAAATTCTTACAAAATTCGTTCAGGGGCTGTGATGCAACCTGGATTGACCATATCTAGACCCACAGCTGATTGAGACATAAGTGTGGACACTCTTGGGGCTGAGAGGTTCGGTGAGGTTGGGTGAGCCAACGCAGACCCTTTCAAGTAATACTGCATGGTACCCATCCCATGGGTCCCAAATCTCCAGGTTCAAGGGCATCTTCCTACGTCGAAAACAGGCATGAGAAACCCAGAAGATGGTACACGGTGTGATCGGGAAAGGTTTCTAAAACGCACCTCATTTCTCATCTCCTTTGCTCGGGTTCGCCATTCCAGCCGATTTACTAGCCGTCTCCCTCCTTGGAGAATCAGCACCTTTAACCTCCTGTTCCGTACAGGTTGCAATTTGTCCTGAGGATGAACGGGAAGAGGGGGAACCAATGAGAGACTAGCTCTAGGTGTTGGGACAGGCACAGGTCACTCTATTTTCCCATCAGGAAGAAGAATTAAGCACAAGCTCAGCCTGCCCCCCAGAATCAGAAGAGGGCCTGAAGCAATCCTGCGCTTCTGCGGCCAGCTCCCAAAAAAGCGAGTTGAAAAATGGAGCTCAGGGGCACTGCAATTGACAAACCTGCAGAGTTTTAAATGATACCTCTCGTCCACAAATATATTAAGGGAAGGCAACGAAGAGGCTTTGAAAGCAAGGCAGAATTGCAGGAAACAGATTTCAGGAGGTAGATTCGAATCGCCTTGAAAGCACATGAAAAGCGGCAAAACGTGGACAATGATGCCCTTGGCCAAAAAGGGCGTATGCGTTTTTTCCTGAATATATTCAGGAAAAAACGCATACGCCCTTTTTGGCCAACCAAGCAACCTGGAAAGGCCAATCAGCGCTCCAAAGAAGTCTCGCTTCCCAGCGGGCAAAAGGGCCATGCGGAAAAAAGTGTCCAAACCAGAAATGCAGGACCGGCCATGGAGAAATGGGAGCCTTGCTACGCTGATGGGTGGGATGTAAATTGCCAACAGCCACTCTGGAGAAGTGTACGGTGTGTTCTGAAACATCTAAAAAACACAGCTTGGAGAGCATAGGGCACTTCCACTCATGGGCGTATAAATTGGGAAAACTAAAAATCAGCAAGACACAGGCACCCCAAAGTTTAGGGCTGCTCTGTTGACAAGAACCCCCACTTCATTACACCTTAAATATCCTAGGAAAGAGAAAAATGGATAAAGAAGTTGGGGTCCTCATGTACAATGGAATATCACTCAGCCATGAAATCCACGTCATAAGGCTAGTAGCAGCACGATGAGTGGATTTAGGTACGAAGATTCTAAGTGAAATAAGTCACACAGAAAAAGACACTTATCATAAGATATCACTTAGAGAGGGAATGTAAAAACCGCTACACTTGAACTGAATTGCAAAACAGAACAGAGTCACACGTTTAGGAAACACACTATGGCTGCTGAACGGGAAAGGTGAGGTGGGGTGATGCATAAAACAAGGGTTTCAAATTAGCTCCGATACCGTTCCATAAACCCAATATGTAAGAGACAAGACCTATTCCTTTTTCAGTGAACTGGACTCAACACCCCCTATTCACCGCACAAGAATATATCTGACTAGTAAGAATCTTCAAACCTATGTATTGATATCTCTCTGTAAGTGAGTCAAGGGGGTGTAAAGCGGCATAAACACAGCCGTGAAAAGCAGCTAAACCCCAATATAAAAATAAATTACTTTTCAAAACCCGTGAAACAAAGACAGTGAAAGAGAGAGAAATTCTTACAAAATTCGTTCAGGGGCTGTGATGCAACCTGGATTGACCATATCTAGACCCACAGCTGATTGAGACATAAGGGTGGACACTCTTGGGGCTGAGAGGTTCGGTGAGGTTGGGTGAGCCAACGCAGACCCTTTCAAGTAATACTGCATGGTACCCATCCCATGGGTCCCAAATCTCCAGGTTCAAGGGCATCTTCCTACGTCGAAAACAGGCATGAGAAACCCAGAAGATGCTACACCGTGTGATCGGGAAAGGTTTCTAAAACGCACCTCATTTCTCATCTCCTTTGCTCGGGTTCGCCATTCCAGCCGATTTACTAGCCATCTCCCTCCTTGGAGAATCAGCACCTTTAACCTCCTGTTCCGTACAGGTTGCAATTTGTCCTGAGGATGAACGGGAAGAGGGGGAACCAATGAGAGACTAGCTCTAGGTGTTGGGACAGGCACAGGTCACTCTATTTTCCCATCAGGAAGAAGAATTAAGCACAAGCTCAGCCTGCCCCCCAGAACCAGAAGAGGGCCTGAAGCAATCCTGCGCTTCTGCGGCCAGCTCCCAAAAAAGCGAGTTGAAAAATGGAGCTCAGGGGCACTGCAATTGACAAACCTGCAGAGTTTTAAATGATACCTCTCGTCCACAAATATATTAAGGGAAGGCAACGAAGAGGCTTTGAAAGCAAGGCAGAATTGCAGGAAACAGATTTCAGGAGGTAGATTCGAATCGCCTTGAAAGCACATGAAAAGCGGCAAAACGTGGACAATGATGCCCTTGGCCAAAAAGGGCGTATGCGTTTTTTCCTGAATATATTCAGGAAAAAACGCATACGCACTTTTTGGCCAACCAAGCAACCTGGAAAGGCCAATCAGCGCTCCAAAGAAGTCTCGCTTCCCAGCGGGCAAAAGGGCCATGCGGAAAAAAGTGTCCAAACCAGAAATGCAGGACCGGCCATGGAGAAATGGGAGCCTTGCTACGCTGATGGGTGGGATGTAAATTGCCAACAGCCACTCTGGAGAAGTGTACGGTGTGTTCTGAAACATCTAAAAAACACAGCTTGGAGAGCATAGGGCACTTCCACTCATGGGCGTATAAATTGGGAAAACTAAAAATCAGCAAGACACAGGCACCCCAAAGTTTAGGGCTGCTCTGTTGACAAGAAACCCCACTTCATTACACCTTAAATATCCTAGGAAAGAGAAAAATGGATAAAGAAGTTGTGGTCCTCATGTACAATGGAATATCACTCAGCCATGAAATCAACGTCATAAGGCTAGTAGCAGCACGATGAGTGGATTTAGGTACGAAGATTCTAAGTGAAATAAGTCACACAGAAAAAGACACTTATCATAAGATATCACTTAGAGAGGGAATGTAAAAACCGCTACACTTGAACTGAATTGCAAAACAGAACAGAGTCACACGTTTAGGAAACACACTATGGCTGCTGAACGGGAAAGGTGAGGTGGGGTGATGCATAAAACAAGGGTTTCAAATTAGCTCCGATACCGTTCCATAAACCCAATATGTAAGAGACAAGACCTATTCCTTTTTCAGTGAACTGGACTCAACACCCCCTATTCACCGCACAAGAATATATCTGACTAGTAAGAATCTTCAAACCTATGTATTGATATCTCTCTGTAAGTGAGTCAAGGGGGTGTAAAGCGGCATAAACACAGCCGTGAAAAGCAGCTAAACCCCATTATAAAACTAAATTACTTTTCAAAACCCGTGAAACAAAGACAGTGAAAGAGAGAGAAATTCTTACAAAATTCGTTCAGGGGCTGTGATGCAACCTGGATTGACCATATCTAGACCCACAGCTGATTGAGACATAAGGGTGGACACTCTTGGGGCTGAGAGGTTCGGTGAGGTTGGGTGAGCCAACGCAGACCCTTTCAAGTAATACTGCATGGTACCCATCCCATGGGTCCCAAATCTCCAGGTTCAAGGGCATCTTCCTACGTCGAAAACAGGCATGAGAAACCCAGAAGATGGTACACGGTGTGATCGGGAAAGGTTTCTAAAACGCACCTCATTTCTCATCTCCTTTGCTCGGGTTCGCCATTCCAGCCGATTTACTAGCCGTCTCCCTCCTTGGAGAATCAGCACCTTTAACCTCCTGTTCCGTACAGGTTGCAATTTGTCCTGAGGATGAACGGGAAGAGGGGGAACCAATGAGAGACTAGCTCTAGGTGTTGGGACAGGCACAGGTCACTCTATTTTCCCATCAGGAAGAAGAATTAAGCACAAGCTCAGCCTGCCCCCCAGAACCAGAAGAGGGCCTGAAGCAATCCTGCGCTTTTGCGGCCAGCTCCCAAAAAAGCGAGTTGAAAAATGGAGCTCAGGGGCACTGCAATTCACAAACCTGCACAGGTTTAAATGATACCTCTCGTCCACAAATATACTAAGGGAAGGCAACGAAGAGGCTTTGAAAGCAAGGCAGAATTGCAGGAAACAGATTTCAGGAGGTAGATTCGAATCGCCTTGAAAGCACATGAAAAGCGGCAAAACGTGGACAATGATGCCCTTGGCCAAAAAGGGCGTATGCGTTTTTTCCTGAATATATTCAGGAAAAAACGCATACGCCCTTTTTGGCCAACCAAGCAACCTGGAAAGGCCAATCAGCGCTCCAAAGAAGTCTCGCTTCCCAGCGGGCAAAAGGGCCATGCGGAAAAAAGTGTCCAAACCAGAAATGCAGGACCGGCCATGGAGAAATGGGAGCCTTGCTACGCTGATGGGTGGGATGTAAATTGCCAACAGCCACTCTGGAGAAGTGTACGGTGTGTTCTGAAACATCTAAAAAACACAGCTTGGAGAGCATAGGGCACTTCCACTCATGGGCGTATAAATTGGGAAAACTAAAAATCAGCAAGACACAGGCACCCCAAAGTTTAGGGCTGCTCTGTTGACAAGAACCCCCACTTCATTACACCTTAAATATCCTAGGAAAGAGAAAAATGGATAAAGAAGTTGGGGTCCTCATGTACAATGGAATATCACTCAGCCATGAAATCAACGTCATAAGGCTAGTAGCAGCACGATGAGTGGATTTAGGTACGAAGATTCTAAGTGAAATAAGTCACACAGAAAAAGACACTTATCATAAGATATCACTTAGAGAGGGAATGTAAAAACCGCTACACTTGAACTGAATTGCAAAACAGAACAGAGTCACACGTTTAGGAAACACACTATGGCTGCTGAACGGGAAAGGTGAGGTGGGGTGATGCATAAAACAAGGGTTTCAAATTAGCTCCGATACCGTTCCATAAACCCAATATGTAAGAGACAAGACCTATTCCTTTTTCAGTGAACTGGACTCAACACCCCCTATTCACCGCACAAGAATATATCTGACTAGTAAGAATCTTCAAACCTATGTATTGATATCTCTCTGTAAGTGAGTCAAGGGGGTGTAAAGCGGCATAAACACAGCCGTGAAAAGCAGCTAAACCCCAATATAAAAATAAATTACTTTTCAAAACCCGTGAAACAAAGACAGTGAAAGAGAGAGAAATTCTTACAAAATTCGTTCAGGGGCTGTGATGCAACCTGGATTGACCATATCTAGACCCACAGCTGATTGAGACATAAGGGTGGACACTCTTGGGGCTGAGAGGTTCGGTGAGGTTGGGTGAGCCAACGCAGACCCTTTCAAGTAATACTGCATGGTACCCATCCCATGGGTCCCAAATCTCCAGGTTCAAGGGCATCTTCCTACGTCGAAAACAGGCATGAGAAACCCAGAAGATGGTACACCGTGTGATCGGGAAAGGTTTCTAAAACGCACCTCATTTCTCATCTCCTTTGCTCGGGTTCGCCATTCCAGCCGATTTACTAGCCGTCTCCCTCCTTGGAGAATCAGCACCTTTAACCTCCTGTTCCGTACAGGTTGCAATTTGTCCTGAGGATGAACGGGAAGAGGGGGAACCAATGAGAGACTAGCTCTAGGTGTTGGGACAGGCACAGGTCACTCTATTTTCCCATCAGGAAGAAGAATTAAGCACAAGCTCAGCCTGCCCCCCAGAACCAGAAGAGGGCCTGAAGCAATCCTGCGCTTTTGCGGCCAGCTCCCAAAAAAGCGAGTTGAAAAATGGAGCTCAGGGGCACTGCAATTCACAAACCTGCACAGTTTTAAATGATACCTCTCGTCCACAAATATACTAAGGGAAGGCAACGAAGAGGCTTTGAAAGCAAGGCAGAATTGCAGGAAACAGATTTCAGGAGGTAGATTCGAATCGCCTTGAAAGCACATGAAAAGCGGCAAAACGTGGACAATGATGCCCTTGGCCAAAAAGGGCGTATGCGTTTTTTCCTGAATATATTCAGGAAAAAACGCATACGCCCTTTTTGGCCAACCAAGCAACCTGGAAAGGCCAATCAGCGCTCCAAAGAAGTCTCGCTTCCCAGCGGGCAAAAGGGCCATGCGGAAAAAAGTGTCCAAACCAGAAATGCAGGACCGGCCATGGAGAAATGGGAGCCTTGCTACGCTGATGGGTGGGATGTAAATTGCCAACAGCCACTCTGGAGAAGTGTACGGTGTGTTCTGAAACATCTAAAAAACACAGCTTGGAGAGCATAGGGCACTTCCACTCATGGGCGTATAAATTGGGAAAACTAAAAATCAGCAAGACACAGGCACCCCAAAGTTTAGGGCTGCTCTGTTGACAAGAAACCCCACTTCATTACACCTTAAATATCCTAGGAAAGAGAAAAATGGATAAAGAAGTTGTGGTCCTCATGTACAATGGAATATCACTCAGCCATGAAATCAACGTCATAAGGCTAGTAGCAGCACGATGAGTGGATTTAGGTACGAAGATTCTAAGTGAAATAAGTCACACAGAAAAAGACACTTATCATAAGATATCACTTAGAGAGGGAATGTAAAAACCGCTACACTTGAACTGAATTGCAAAACAGAACAGAGTCACACGTTTAGGAAACACACTATGGCTGCTGAACGGGAAAGGTGAGGTGGGGTGATGCATAAAACAAGGGTTTCAAATTAGCTCCGATACCGTTCCATAAACCCAATATGTAAGAGACAAGACCTATTCCTTTTTCAGTGAACTGGACTCAACACCCCCTATTCACCGCACAAGAATATATCTGACTAGTAAGAATCTTCAAAGCTATGTATTGATATCTCTCTGTAAGTGAGTCAAGGGGGTGTAAAGCGGCATAAACACAGCCGTGAAAAGCAGCTAAACCCCATTATAAAACTAAATTACTTTTCAAAACCCGTGAAACAAAGACAGTGAAAGAGAGAGAAATTCTTACAAAATTCGTTCAGGGGCTGTGATGCAACCTGGATTGACCATATCTAGACCCACAGCTGATTGAGACATAAGGGTGGACACTCTTGGGGCTGAGAGGTTCGGTGAGGTTGGGTGAGCCAACGCAGACCCTTTCAAGTAATACTGCATGGTACCCATCCCATGGGTCCCAAATCTCCAGGTTCAAGGGCATCTTCCTACGTCGAAAACAGGCATGAGAAACCCAGAAGATGGTACACGGTGTGATCGGGAAAGGTTTCTAAAACGCACCTCATTTCTCATCTCCTTTGCTCGGGTTCGCCATTCCAGCCGATTTACTAGCCGTCTCCCTCCTTGGAGAATCAGCACCTTTAACCTCCTGTTCCGTACAGGTTGCAATTTGTCCTGAGGATGAACGGGAAGAGGGGGAACCAATGAGAGACTAGCTCTAGGTGTTGGGACAGGCACAGGTCACTCTATTTTCCCATCAGGAAGAAGAATTAAGCACAAGCTCAGCCTGCCCCCCAGAACCAGAAGAGGGCCTGAAGCAATCCTGCGCTTTTGCGGCCAGCTCCCAAAAAAGCGAGTTGAAAAATGGAGCTCAGGGGCACTGCAATTCACAAACCTGCACAGGTTTAAATGATACCTCTCGTCCACAAATATACTAAGGGAAGGCAACGAAGAGGCTTTGAAAGCAAGGCAGAATTGCAGGAAACAGATTTCAGGAGGTAGATTCGAATCGCCTTGAAAGCACATGAAAAGCGGCAAAACGTGGACAATGATGCCCTTGGCCAAAAAGGGCGTATGCGTTTTTTCCTGAATATATTCAGGAAAAAACGCATACGCCCTTTTTGGCCAACCAAGCAACCTGGAAAGGCCAATCAGCGCTCCAAAGAAGTCTCGCTTCCCAGCGGGCAAAAGGGCCATGCGGAAAAAAGTGTCCAAACCAGAAATGCAGGACCGGCCATGGAGAAATGGGAGCCTTGCTACGCTGATGGGTGGGATGTAAATTGCCAACAGCCACTCTGGAGAAGTGTACGGTGTGTTCTGAAACATCTAAAAAACACAGCTTGGAGAGCATAGGGCACTTCCACTCATGGGCGTATAAATTGGGAAAACTAAAAATCAGCAAGACACAGGCACCCCAAAGTTTAGGGCTGCTCTGTTGACAAGAACCCCCACTTCATTACACCTTAAATATCCTAGGAAAGAGAAAAATGGATAAAGAAGTTGGGGTCCTCATGTACAATGGAATATCACTCAGCCATGAAATCAACGTCATAAGGCTAGTAGCAGCACGATGAGTGGATTTAGGTACGAAGATTCTAAGTGAAATAAGTCACACAGAAAAAGACACTTATCATAAGATATCACTTAGAGAGGGAATGTAAAAACCGCTACACTTGAACTGAATTGCAAAACAGAACAGAGTCACACGTTTAGGAAACACACTATGGCTGCTGAACGGGAAAGGTGAGGTGGGGTGATGCATAAAACAAGGGTTTCAAATTAGCTCCGATACCGTTCCATAAACCCAATATGTAAGAGACAAGACCTATTCCTTTTTCAGTGAACTGGACTCAACACCCCCTATTCACCGCACAAGAATATATCTGACTAGTAAGAATCTTCAAACCTATGTATTGATATCTCTCTGTAAGTGAGTCAAGGGGGTGTAAAGCGGCATAAACACAGCCGTGAAAAGCAGCTAAACCCCAATATAAAAATAAATTACTTTTCAAAACCCGTGAAACAAAGACAGTGAAAGAGAGAGAAATTCTTACAAAATTCGTTCAGGGGCTGTGATGCAACCTGGATTGACCATATCTAGACCCACAGCTGATTGAGACATAAGGGTGGACACTCTTGGGGCTGAGAGGTTCGGTGAGGTTGGGTGAGCCAACGCAGACCCTTTCAAGTAATACTGCATGGTACCCATCCCATGGGTCCCAAATCTCCAGGTTCAAGGGCATCTTCCTACGTCGAAAACAGGCATGAGAAACCCAGAAGATGGTACACCGTGTGATCGGGAAAGGTTTCTAAAACGCACCTCATTTCTCATCTCCTTTGCTCGGGTTCGCCATTCCAGCCGATTTACTAGCCGTCTCCCTCCTTGGAGAATCAGCACCTTTAACCTCCTGTTCCGTACAGGTTGCAATTTGTCCTGAGGATGAACGGGAAGAGGGGGAACCAATGAGAGACTAGCTCTAGGTGTTGGGACAGGCACAGGTCACTCTATTTTCCCATCAGGAAGAAGAATTAAGCACAAGCTCAGCCTGCCCCCCAGAACCAGAAGAGGGCCTGAAGCAATCCTGCGCTTTTGCGGCCAGCTCCCAAAAAAGCGAGTTGAAAAATGGAGCTCAGGGGCACTGCAATTCACAAACCTGCACAGTTTTAAATGATACCTCTCGTCCACAAATATACTAAGGGAAGGCAACGAAGAGGCTTTGAAAGCAAGGCAGAATTGCAGGAAACAGATTTCAGGAGGTAGATTCGAATCGCCTTGAAAGCACATGAAAAGCGGCAAAACGTGGACAATGATGCCCTTGGCCAAAAAGGGCGTATGCGTTTTTTCCTGAATATATTCAGGAAAAAACGCATACGCCCTTTTTGGCCAACCAAGCAACCTGGAAAGGCCAATCAGCGCTCCAAAGAAGTCTCGCTTCCCAGCGGGCAAAAGGGCCATGCGGAAAAAAGTGTCCAAACCAGAAATGCAGGACCGGCCATGGAGAAATGGGAGCCTTGCTACGCTGATGGGTGGGATGTAAATTGCCAACAGCCACTCTGGAGAAGTGTACGGTGTGTTCTGAAACATCTAAAAAACACAGCTTGGAGAGCATAGGGCACTTCCACTCATGGGCGTATAAATTGGGAAAACTAAAAATCAGCAAGACACAGGCACCCCAAAGTTTAGGGCTGCTCTGTTGACAAGAACCCCCACTTCATTACACCTTAAATATCCTAGGAAAGAGAAAAATGGATAAAGAAGTTGTGGTCCTCATGTACAATGGAATATCACTCAGCCATGAAATCCACGTCATAAGGCTAGTAGCAGCACGATGAGTGGATTTAGGTACGAAGATTCTAAGTGAAATAAGTCACACAGAAAAAGACACTTATCATAAGATATCACTTAGAGAGGGAATGTAAAAACCGCTACACTTGAACTGAATTGCAAAACAGAACAGAGTCACACGTTTAGGAAACACACTATGGCTGCTGAACGGGAAAGGTGAGGTGGGGTGATGCATAAAACAAGGGTTTCAAATTAGCTCCGATACCGTTCCATAAACCCAATATATAAGAGACAAGACCTATTCCTTTTTCAGTGAACTGGACTCAACACCCCCTATTCACCGCACAAGAATATATCTGACTAGTAAGAATCTTCAAACCTATGTATTGATATCTCTCCGTAAGTGAGTCAAGGGGGTGTAAAGCGGCATAAACACAGCCGTGAAAAGCAGCTAAACCCCATTATAAAACTAAATTACTTTTCAAAACCCGTGAAACAAAGACAGTGAAAGAGAGAGAAATTCTTACAAAATTCGTTCAGGGGCTGTGATGCAACCTGGATTGACCATATCTAGACCCACAGCTGATTGAGACATAAGGGTGGACACTCTTGGGGCTGAGAGGTTCGGTGAGGTTGGGTGAGCCAACGCAGACCCTTTCAAGTAATACTGCATGGTACCCATCCCATGGGTCCCAAATCTCCAGGTTCAAGGGCATCTTCCTACGTCGAAAACAGGCATGAGAAACCCAGAAGATGGTACACGGTGTGATCGGGAAAGGTTTCTAAAACGCACCTCATTTCTCATCTCCTTTGCTCGGGTTCGCCATTCCAGCCGATTTACTAGCCGTCTCCCTCCTTGGAGAATCAGCACCTTTAACCTCCTGTTCCGTACAGGTTGCAATTTGTCCTGAGGATGAACGGGAAGAGGGGGAACCAATGAGAGACTAGCTCTAGGTGTTGGGACAGGCACAGGTCACTCTATTTTCCCATCAGGAAGAAGAATTAAGCACAAGCTCAGCCTGCCCCCCAGAACCAGAAGAGGGCCTGAAGCAATCCTGCGCTTTTGCGGCCAGCTCCCAAAAAAGCGAGTTGAAAAATGGAGCTCAGGGGCACTGCAATTCACAAACCTGCACAGGTTTAAATGATACCTCTCGTCCACAAATATACTAAGGGAAGGCAACGAAGAGGCTTTGAAAGCAAGGCAGAATTGCAGGAAACAGATTTCAGGAGGTAGATTCGAATCGCCTTGAAAGCACATGAAAAGCGGCAAAACGTGGACAATGATGCCCTTGGCCAAAAAGGGCGTATGCGTTTTTTCCTGAATATATTCAGGAAAAAACGCATACGCCCTTTTTGGCCAACCAAGCAACCTGGAAAGGCCAATCAGCGCTCCAAAGAAGTCTCGCTTCCCAGCGGGCAAAAGGGCCATGCGGAAAAAAGTGTCCAAACCAGAAATGCAGGACCGGCCATGGAGAAATGGGAGCCTTGCTACGCTGATGGGTGGGATGTAAATTGCCAACAGCCACTCTGGAGAAGTGTACGGTGTGTTCTGAAACATCTAAAAAACACAGCTTGGAGAGCATAGGGCACTTCCACTCATGGGCGTATAAATTGGGAAAACTAAAAATCAGCAAGACACAGGCACCCCAAAGTTTAGGGCTGCTCTGTTGACAAGAACCCCCACTTCATTACACCTTAAATATCCTAGGAAAGAGAAAAATGGATAAAGAAGTTGGGGTCCTCATGTACAATGGAATATCACTCAGCCATGAAATCAACGTCATAAGGCTAGTAGCAGCACGATGAGTGGATTTAGGTACGAAGATTCTAAGTGAAATAAGTCACACAGAAAAAGACACTTATCATAAGATATCACTTAGAGAGGGAATGTAAAAACCGCTACACTTGAACTGAATTGCAAAACAGAACAGAGTCACACGTTTAGGAAACACACTATGGCTGCTGAACGGGAAAGGTGAGGTGGGGTGATGCATAAAACAAGGGTTTCAAATTAGCTCCGATACCGTTCCATAAACCCAATATGTAAGAGACAAGACCTATTCCTTTTTCAGTGAACTGGACTCAACACCCCCTATTCACCGCACAAGAATATATCTGACTAGTAAGAATCTTCAAACCTATGTATTGATATCTCTCTGTAAGTGAGTCAAGGGGGTGTAAAGCGGCATAAACACAGCCGTGAAAAGCAGCTAAACCCCAATATAAAAATAAATTACTTTTCAAAACCCGTGAAACAAAGACAGTGAAAGAGAGAGAAATTCTTACAAAATTCGTTCAGGGGCTGTGATGCAACCTGGATTGACCATATCTAGACCCACAGCTGATTGAGACATAAGGGTGGACACTCTTGGGGCTGAGAGGTTCGGTGAGGTTGGGTGAGCCAACGCAGACCCTTTCAAGTAATACTGCATGGTACCCATCCCATGGGTCCCAAATCTCCAGGTTCAAGGGCATCTTCCTACGTCGAAAACAGGCATGAGAAACCCAGAAGATGGTACACCGTGTGATCGGGAAAGGTTTCTAAAACGCACCTCATTTCTCATCTCCTTTGCTCGGGTTCGCCATTCCAGCCGATTTACTAGCCGTCTCCCTCCTTGGAGAATCAGCACCTTTAACCTCCTGTTCCGTACAGGTTGCAATTTGTCCTGAGGATGAACGGGAAGAGGGGGAACCAATGAGAGACTAGCTCTAGGTGTTGGGACAGGCACAGGTCACTCTATTTTCCCATCAGGAAGAAGAATTAAGCACAAGCTCAGCCTGCCCCCCAGAACCAGAAGAGGGCCTGAAGCAATCCTGCGCTTTTGCGGCCAGCTCCCAAAAAAGCGAGTTGAAAAATGGAGCTCAGGGGCACTGCAATTCACAAACCTGCACAGTTTTAAATGATACCTCTCGTCCACAAATATACTAAGGGAAGGCAACGAAGAGGCTTTGAAAGCAAGGCAGAATTGCAGGAAACAGATTTCAGGAGGTAGATTCGAATCGCCTTGAAAGCACATGAAAAGCGGCAAAACGTGGACAATGATGCCCTTGGCCAAAAAGGGCGTATGCGTTTTTTCCTGAATATATTCAGGAAAAAACGCATACGCCCTTTTTGGCCAACCAAGCAACCTGGAAAGGCCAATCAGCGCTCCAAAGAAGTCTCGCTTCCCAGCGGGCAAAAGGGCCATGCGGAAAAAAGTGTCCAAACCAGAAATGCAGGACCGGCCATGGAGAAATGGGAGCCTTGCTACGCTGATGGGTGGGATGTAAATTGCCAACAGCCACTCTGGAGAAGTGTACGGTGTGTTCTGAAACATCTAAAAAACACAGCTTGGAGAGCATAGGGCACTTCCACTCATGGGCGTATAAATTGGGAAAACTAAAAATCAGCAAGACACAGGCACCCCAAAGTTTAGGGCTGCTCTGTTGACAAGAAACCCCACTTCATTACACCTTAAATATCCTAGGAAAGAGAAAAATGGATAAAGAAGTTGTGGTCCTCATGTACAATGGAATATCACTCAGCCATGAAATCAACGTCATAAGGCTAGTAGCAGCACGATGAGTGGATTTAGGTACGAAGATTCTAAGTGAAATAAGTCACACAGAAAAAGACACTTATCATAAGATATCACTTAGAGAGGGAATGTAAAAACCGCTACACTTGAACTGAATTGCAAAACAGAACAGAGTCACACGTTTAGGAAACACACTATGGCTGCTGAACGGGAAAGGTGAGGTGGGGTGATGCATAAAACAAGGGTTTCAAATTAGCTCCGATACCGTTCCATAAACCCAATATGTAAGAGACAAGACCTATTCCTTTTTCAGTGAACTGGACTCAACACCCCCTATTCACCGCACAAGAATATATCTGACTAGTAAGAATCTTCAAAGCTATGTATTGATATCTCTCTGTAAGTGAGTCAAGGGGGTGTAAAGCGGCATAAACACAGCCGTGAAAAGCAGCTAAACCCCATTATAAAACTAAATTACTTTTCAAAACCCGTGAAACAAAGACAGTGAAAGAGAGAGAAATTCTTACAAAATTCGTTCAGGGGCTGTGATGCAACCTGGATTGACCATATCTAGACCCACAGCTGATTGAGACATAAGGGTGGACACTCTTGGGGCTGAGAGGTTCGGTGAGGTTGGGTGAGCCAACGCAGACCCTTTCAAGTAATACTGCATGGTACCCATCCCATGGGTCCCAAATCTCCAGGTTCAAGGGCATCTTCCTACGTCGAAAACAGGCATGAGAAACCCAGAAGATGGTACACGGTGTGATCGGGAAAGGTTTCTAAAACGCACCTCATTTCTCATCTCCTTTGCTCGGGTTCGCCATTCCAGCCGATTTACTAGCCGTCTCCCTCCTTGGAGAATCAGCACCTTTAACCTCCTGTTCCGTACAGGTTGCAATTTGTCCTGAGGATGAACGGGAAGAGGGGGAACCAATGAGAGACTAGCTCTAGGTGTTGGGACAGGCACAGGTCACTCTATTTTCCCATCAGGAAGAAGAATTAAGCACAAGCTCAGCCTGCCCCCCAGAACCAGAAGAGGGCCTGAAGCAATCCTGCGCTTTTGCGGCCAGCTCCCAAAAAAGCGAGTTGAAAAATGGAGCTCAGGGGCACTGCAATTCACAAACCTGCACAGGTTTAAATGATACCTCTCGTCCACAAATATACTAAGGGAAGGCAACGAAGAGGCTTTGAAAGCAAGGCAGAATTGCAGGAAACAGATTTCAGGAGGTAGATTCGAATCGCCTTGAAAGCACATGAAAAGCGGCAAAACGTGGACAATGATGCCCTTGGCCAAAAAGGGCGTATGCGTTTTTTCCTGAATATATTCAGGAAAAAACGCATACGCCCTTTTTGGCCAACCAAGCAACCTGGAAAGGCCAATCAGCGCTCCAAAGAAGTCTCGCTTCCCAGCGGGCAAAAGGGCCATGCGGAAAAAAGTGTCCAAACCAGAAATGCAGGACCGGCCATGGAGAAATGGGAGCCTTGCTACGCTGATGGGTGGGATGTAAATTGCCAACAGCCACTCTGGAGAAGTGTACGGTGTGTTCTGAAACATCTAAAAAACACAGCTTGGAGAGCATAGGGCACTTCCACTCATGGGCGTATAAATTGGGAAAACTAAAAATCAGCAAGACACAGGCACCCCAAAGTTTAGGGCTGCTCTGTTGACAAGAACCCCCACTTCATTACACCTTAAATATCCTAGGAAAGAGAAAAATGGATAAAGAAGTTGGGGTCCTCATGTACAATGGAATATCACTCAGCCATGAAATCAACGTCATAAGGCTAGTAGCAGCACGATGAGTGGATTTAGGTACGAAGATTCTAAGTGAAATAAGTCACACAGAAAAAGACACTTATCATAAGATATCACTTAGAGAGGGAATGTAAAAACCGCTACACTTGAACTGAATTGCAAAACAGAACAGAGTCACACGTTTAGGAAACACACTATGGCTGCTGAACGGGAAAGGTGAGGTGGGGTGATGCATAAAACAAGGGTTTCAAATTAGCTCCGATACCGTTCCATAAACCCAATATGTAAGAGACAAGACCTATTCCTTTTTCAGTGAACTGGACTCAACACCCCCTATTCACCGCACAAGAATATATCTGACTAGTAAGAATCTTCAAACCTATGTATTGATATCTCTCTGTAAGTGAGTCAAGGGGGTGTAAAGCGGCATAAACACAGCCGTGAAAAGCAGCTAAACCCCAATATAAAAATAAATTACTTTTCAAAACCCGTGAAACAAAGACAGTGAAAGAGAGAGAAATTCTTACAAAATTCGTTCAGGGGCTGTGATGCAACCTGGATTGACCATATCTAGACCCACAGCTGATTGAGACATAAGGGTGGACACTCTTGGGGCTGAGAGGTTCGGTGAGGTTGGGTGAGCCAACGCAGACCCTTTCAAGTAATACTGCATGGTACCCATCCCATGGGTCCCAAATCTCCAGGTTCAAGGGCATCTTCCTACGTCGAAAACAGGCATGAGAAACCCAGAAGATGGTACACCGTGTGATCGGGAAAGGTTTCTAAAACGCACCTCATTTCTCATCTCCTTTGCTCGGGTTCGCCATTCCAGCCGATTTACTAGCCGTCTCCCTCCTTGGAGAATCAGCACCTTTAACCTCCTGTTCCGTACAGGTTGCAATTTGTCCTGAGGATGAACGGGAAGAGGGGGAACCAATGAGAGACTAGCTCTAGGTGTTGGGACAGGCACAGGTCACTCTATTTTCCCATCAGGAAGAAGAATTAAGCACAAGCTCAGCCTGCCCCCCAGAACCAGAAGAGGGCCTGAAGCAATCCTGCGCTTTTGCGGCCAGCTCCCAAAAAAGCGAGTTGAAAAATGGAGCTCAGGGGCACTGCAATTCACAAACCTGCACAGTTTTAAATGATACCTCTCGTCCACAAATATACTAAGGGAAGGCAACGAAGAGGCTTTGAAAGCAAGGCAGAATTGCAGGAAACAGATTTCAGGAGGTAGATTCGAATCGCCTTGAAAGCACATGAAAAGCGGCAAAACGTGGACAATGATGCCCTTGGCCAAAAAGGGCGTATGCGTTTTTTCCTGAATATATTCAGGAAAAAACGCATACGCCCTTTTTGGCCAACCAAGCAACCTGGAAAGGCCAATCAGCGCTCCAAAGAAGTCTCGCTTCCCAGCGGGCAAAAGGGCCATGCGGAAAAAAGTGTCCAAACCAGAAATGCAGGACCGGCCATGGAGAAATGGGAGCCTTGCTACGCTGATGGGTGGGATGTAAATTGCCAACAGCCACTCTGGAGAAGTGTACGGTGTGTTCTGAAACATCTAAAAAACACAGCTTGGAGAGCATAGGGCACTTCCACTCATGGGCGTATAAATTGGGAAAACTAAAAATCAGCAAGACACAGGCACCCCAAAGTTTAGGGCTGCTCTGTTGACAAGAACCCCCACTTCATTACACCTTAAATATCCTAGGAAAGAGAAAAATGGATAAAGAAGTTGTGGTCCTCATGTACAATGGAATATCACTCAGCCATGAAATCCACGTCATAAGGCTAGTAGCAGCACGATGAGTGGATTTAGGTACGAAGATTCTAAGTGAAATAAGTCACACAGAAAAAGACACTTATCATAAGATATCACTTAGAGAGGGAATGTAAAAACCGCTACACTTGAACTGAATTGCAAAACAGAACAGAGTCACACGTTTAGGAAACACACTATGGCTGCTGAACGGGAAAGGTGAGGTGGGGTGATGCATAAAACAAGGGTTTCAAATTAGCTCCGATACCGTTCCATAAACCCAATATATAAGAGACAAGACCTATTCCTTTTTCAGTGAACTGGACTCAACACCCCCTATTCACCGCACAAGAATATATCTGACTAGTAAGAATCTTCAAACCTATGTATTGATATCTCTCCGTAAGTGAGTCAAGGGGGTGTAAAGCGGCATAAACACAGCCGTGAAAAGCAGCTAAACCCCATTATAAAAATAAATTACTTTTCAAAACCCGTGAAACAAAGACAGTGAAAGAGAGAGAAATTCTTACAAAATTCGTTCAGGGGCTGTGATGCAACCTGGATTGACCATATCTAGACCCACAGCTGATTGAGACATAAGGGTGGACACTCTTGGGGCTGAGAGGTTCGGTGAGGTTGGGTGAGCCAACGCAGACCCTTTCAAGTAATACTGCATGGTACCCATCCCATGGGTCCCAAATCTCCAGGTTCAAGGGCATCTTCCTACGTCGAAAACAGGCATGAGAAACCCAGAAGATGGTACACCGTGTGATCGGGAAAGGTTTCTAAATCGCACCTCATTTCTCATCTCCTTTGCTCGGGTTCGCCATTCCAGCCGATTTACTAGCCATCTCCCTCCTTGGAGAATCAGCACCTTTAACCTCCTGTTCCATACAGGTTGCAATTTGTCCTGAGGATGAAGGGGAAGAGGGGGAACCAATGAGAGACTAGCTCTAGGTGTTGGGACAGGCACAGGTCACTCTATTTTCCCATCAGGAAGAAGAATTAAGCACAAGCTCAGCCTGCCCCCCAGAACCAGAAGAGGGCCTGAAGCAATCCTGCGCTTTGGCGGCCATCTCCCAAAAAAGCAAGTTGAAAAATGGAGCTCAGGGGCACTGCAATTCACAAACCTGCAGAGTTTTAAATGATACCTCTCGTCCACAAATATATTAAGGGAAGGCAACGAAGAGGCTTTGAAAGCAAGGCAGAATTGCAGGAAACAGATTTCAGGAGGTAGATTCGAATCGCCTTGAAAGCACATGAAAAGCGGCAAAACGTGGACAATGATGCCCTTGGCCAAAAAGGGCGTATGCGTTTTTTCCTGAATATATTCAGGAAAAAACGCATACGCCCTTTTTGGCCAACCAAGCAACCTGGAAAGGCCAATCAGCGCTCCAAAGAAGTCTCGCTTCCCAGCGGGCAAAAGCGCCATGCGGAAAAAAGTGTCCAAACCAGAAATGCAGGACCGGCCATGGAGAAATGGGAGCCTTGCTTGCCGATGGGTGGGATGTAAATTGCCAACAGCCACTCTGGAGAAGTGTACGGTGTGTTCAGAAACATCTAAAAAACACAGCTTGGAGAGCATAGGGCACTTCCACTCATGGGCGTATAAATTGGGAAAACTAAAAATCAGCAAGACACAGGCACCCCAAAGTTTAGGGCTGCTCTGTTGACAAGAACCCCCACTTCATTACACCTTAAATATCCTAGGAAAGAGAAAAATGGATAAAGAAGTTGGGGTCCTCATGTACAATGGAATATCACTCAGCCATGAAATCCACGTCATAAGGCTAGTAGCAGCACGATGAGTGGATTTAGGTACGACGATTCTAAGTGAAATAAGTCACACAGAAAAGACACTTATCATAAGATATCACTTAGAGAGGGAATGTAAAAACCGCTACACTTGAACTGAATTGCAAAACAGAACAGAGTCACACGTTTAGGAAACACACTATGGCTGCTGAACGGGAAAGGTGAGGTGGGGTGATGCATAAAACAAGGGTTTCAAATTAGCTCCGATACCGTTCCATAAACCCAATATGTAAGAGACAAGACCTATTCCTTTTTCAGTGAACTGGACTCAACACCCCCTATTCACCGCACAAGAATATATCTGACTAGTAAGAATCTTCAAACCTATGTATTGATATCTCTCTGTAAGTGAGTCAAGGGGGTGTAAAGCGGCATAAACACAGCCGTGAAAAGCAGCTAAACCCCATTATAAAAATAAATTACTTTTCAAAACCCGTGAAACAAAGACAGTGAAAGAGAGAGAAATTCTTACAAAATTCGTTCAGGGGCTGTGATGCAACCTGGATTGACGATATCTAGACCCACAGCTGATTGAGACATAAGGGTGGACACTCTTGGGGCTGAGAGGTTCGGTGAGGTTGGGTGAGCCAACGCAGACCCTTTCAAGTAATACTGCATGGTACCCATCCCATGGGTCACAAATCTCCAGGTTCAAGGGCATCTTCCTACGTCGAAAACAGGCATGAGAAACCCAGAAGATGGTACACCGTGTGATCGGGAAAGGTTTCTAAAACGCACCTCATTTCTCATCTCCTTTGCTCGGGTTCGCCATTCCAGCCGATTTACTAGCCGTCTCCCTCCTTGGAGAATCAGCACCTTTAACCTCCTGTTCCGTACAGGTTGCAATTTGTCCTGAGGATGAACGGGAAGAGGGGGAACCAATGAGAGACTAGCTCTAGGTGTTGGGACAGGCACAGGTCACTCTATTTTCCCATCAGGAAGAAGAATTAAGCACAAGCTCAGCCTGCCCCCCAGAACCAGAAGAGGGCCTGAAGCAATCCTGCGCTTTTGCGGCCAGCTCCCAAAAAAGCGAGTTGAAAAATGGAGCTCAGGGGCACTGCAATTCACAAACCTGCACAGTTTTAAATGATACCTCTCGTCCACAAATATACTAAGGGAAGGCAACGAAGAGGCTTTGAAAGCAAGGCAGAATTGCAGGAAACAGATTTCAGGAGGTAGATTCGAATCGCCTTGAAAGCACATGAAAAGCGGCAAAACGTGGACAATGATGCCCTTGGCCAAAAAGGGCGTATGCGTTTTTTCCTGAATATATTCAGGAAAAAACGCATACGCCCTTTTTGGCCAACCAAGCAACCTGGAAAGGCCAATCAGCGCTCCAAAGAAGTCTCGCTTCCCAGCGGGCAAAAGGGCCATGCGGAAAAAAGTGTCCAAACCAGAAATGCAGGACCGGCCATGGAGAAATGGGAGCCTTGCTACGCTGATGGGTGGGATGTAAATTGCCAACAGCCACTCTGGAGAAGTGTACGGTGTGTTCTGAAACATCTAAAAAACACAGCTTGGAGAGCATAGGGCACTTCCACTCATGGGCGTATAAATTGGGAAAACTAAAAATCAGCAAGACACAGGCACCCCAAAGTTTAGGGCTGCTCTGTTGACAAGAACCCCCACTTCATTACACCTTAAATATCCTAGGAAAGAGAAAAATGGATAAAGAAGTTGGGGTCCTCATGTACAATGGAATATCACTCAGCCATGAAATCCACGTCATAAGGCTAGTAGCAGCACGATGAGTGGATTTAGGTACGACGATTCTAAGTGAAATAAGTCACACAGAAAAGACACTTATCATAAGATATCACTTAGAGAGGGAATGTAAAAACCGCTACACTTGAACTGAATTGCAAAACAGAACAGAGTCACACGTTTAGGAAACACACTATGGCTGCTGAACGGGAAAGGTGAGGTGGGGTGATGCATAAAACAAGGGTTTCAAATTAGCTCCGATACCGTTCCATAAACCCAATATGTAAGAGACAAGACCTATTCCTTTTTCAGTGAACTGGACTCAACACCCCCTATTCACCGCACAAGAATATATCTGACTAGTAAGAATCTTCAAACCTATGTATTGATATCTCTCTGTAAGTGAGTCAAGGGGGTGTAAAGCGGCATAAACACAGCCGTGAAAAGCAGCTAAACCCCATTATAAAAATAAATTACTTTTCAAAACCCGTGAAACAAAGACAGTGAAAGAGAGAGAAATTCTTACAAAATTCGTTCAGGGGCTGTGATGCAACCTGGATTGACGATATCTAGACCCACAGCTGATTGAGACATAAGGGTGGACACTCTTGGGGCTGAGAGGTTCGGTGAGGTTGGGTGAGCCAACGCAGACCCTTTCAAGTAATACTGCATGGTACCCATCCCATGGGTCACAAATCTCCAGGTTCAAGGGCATCTTCCTACGTCGAAAACAGGCATGAGAAACCCAGAAGATGGTACACCGTGTGATCGGGAAAGGTTTCTAAAACGCACCTCATTTCTCATCTCCTTTGCTCGGGTTCGCCATTCCAGCCGATTTACTAGCCGTCTCCCTCCTTGGAGAATCAGCACCTTTAACCTCCTGTTCCGTACAGGTTGCAATTTGTCCTGAGGATGAACGGGAAGAGGGGGAACCAATGAGAGACTAGCTCTAGGTGTTGGGACAGGCACAGGTCACTCTATTTTCCCATCAGGAAGAAGAATTAAGCACAAGCTCAGCCTGCCCCCCAGAACCAGAAGAGGGCCTGAAGCAATCCTGCGCTTTTGCGGCCAGCTCCCAAAAAAGCGAGTTGAAAAATGGAGCTCAGGGGCACTGCAATTCACAAACCTGCACAGTTTTAAATGATACCTCTCGTCCACAAATATACTAAGGGAAGGCAACGAAGAGGCTTTGAAAGCAAGGCAGAATTGCAGGAAACAGATTTCAGGAGGTAGATTCGAATCGCCTTGAAAGCACATGAAAAGCGGCAAAACGTGGACAATGATGCCCTTGGCCAAAAAGGGCGTATGCGTTTTTTCCTGAATATATTCAGGAAAAAACGCATACGCCCTTTTTGGCCAACCAAGCAACCTGGAAAGGCCAATCAGCGCTCCAAAGAAGTCTCGCTTCCCAGCGGGCAAAAGGGCCATGCGGAAAAAAGTGTCCAAACCAGAAATGCAGGACCGGCCATGGAGAAATGGGAGCCTTGCTACGCTGATGGGTGGGATGTAAATTGCCAACAGCCACTCTGGAGAAGTGTACGGTGTGTTCTGAAACATCTAAAAAACACAGCTTGGAGAGCATAGGGCACTTCCACTCATGGGTGTATAAATTGGGAAAACTAAAAATCAGCAAGACACAGGCACCCCAAAGTTTAGGGCTGCTCTGTTGACAAGAACCCCCACTTCATTACACCTTAAATATCCTAGGAAAGAGAAAAATGGATAAAGAAGTGGTGGTCCTCATGTACAATGGAATATCACTCAGCCATGAAATCAACGTCATAAGGCTAGTAGCAGCACGATGAGTGGATTTAGGTACGAAGATTCTAAGTGAAATAAGTCACACAGAAAAAGACACTTATCATAAGATATCACTTAGAGAGGGAATGTAAAAACCGCTACACTTGAACTGAATTGCAAAACAGAACAGAGTCACACGTTTAGGAAACACACTATGGCTGCTGAACGGGAAAGGTGAGGTGGGGTGATGCATAAAACAAGGGTTTCAAATTAGCTCCGATACCGTTCCATAAACCCAATATGTAAGAGACAAGACCTATTCCTTTTTCAGTGAACTGGACTCAACACCCCCTATTCACCGCACAAGAATATATCTGACTAGTAAGAATCTTCAAACCTATGTATTGATATCTCTCCGTAAGTGAGTCAAGGGGGTGTAAAGCGGCATAAACACAGCCGTGAAAAGCAGCTAAACCCCAATATAAAAATAAATTACTTTTCAAAACCCGTGAAACAAAGACAGTGAAAGAGAGAGAAATTCTTACAAAATTCGTTCAGGGGCTGTGATGCAACCTGGATTGACCATATCTAGACCCACAGCTGATTGAGACATAAGGGTGGACACTCTTGGGGCTGAGAGGTTCGGTGAGGTTGGGTGAGCCAACGCAGACCCTTTCAAGTAATATTGCATGGTACCCATCCCATGGGTCCCAAATCTCCAGGTTCAAGGGCATCTTCCTACGTCGAAAACAGGCATGAGAAACCCAGAAGATGGTACACCGTGTGATCGGGAAAGGTTTCTAAAACGCACCTCATTTCTCATCTCCTTTGCTCGGGTTCGCCATTCCAGCCGATTTACTAGCCGTCTCCCTCCTTGGAGAATCAGCACCTTTAACCTCCTGTTCCGTACAGGTTGCAATTTGTCCTGAGGATGAACGGGAAGGGGGGGAACCAATGAGAGACTAGCTCTAGGTGTTGGGACAGGCACAGGTCACTCTATTTTCCCATCAGGAAGAAGAATTAAGCACAAGCTCAGCCTGCCCCCCAGAACCAGAAGAGGGCCTGAAGCAATCCTGCGCTTTTGCGGCCAGCTCCCAAAAAAGCGAGTTGAAAAATGGAGCTCAGGGGCACTGCAATTCACAAACCTGCACAGTTTTAAATGATACCTCTCGTCCACAAATATACTAAGGGAAGGCAACGAAGAGGCTTTGAAAGCAAGGCAGAATTGCAGGAAACAGATTTCAGGAGGTAGATTCGAATCGCCTTGAAAGCACATGAAAAGCGGCAAAACGTGGACAATGATGCCCTTGGCCAAAAAGGGCGTATGCCTTTTTTTCCTGAATATATTCAGGAAAAAACGCATACGCCCTTTCTGGCCAACCAAGCAACCTGGAAAGGCCAATCAGCGCTCCAAAGAAGTCTCGCTTCCCAGCGGGCAAAAGGGCCATGCGGAAAAAAGTGTCCAAACCAGAAATGCAGGACCGGCCATGGAGAAATGGGAGCCTTGCTACGCTGATGGGTGGGATGTAAATTGCCAACAGCCACTCTGGAGAAGTGTACTGTGTGTTCTGAAACATCTAAAAAACACAGCTTGGAGAGCATAGGGCACTTCCACTCATGGACGTATAAATTGGGAAAACTAAAAATCAGCAAGACACAGGCACCCCAAAGTTTAGGGCTGCTCTGTTGACAAGAACCCCCACTTCATTACACCTTAAATATCCTAGGAAAGAGAAAAATGGATAAAGAAGTTGTGGTCCTCATGTACAATGGAATATCACTCAGCCATGAAATCAACGTCATAAGGCTAGTAGCAGCACGATGAGTGGATTTAGGTACGACGATTCTAAGTGAAATAAGTCACACAGAAAAAGACACTTATCATAAGATATCACTTCTAGAGGGAATGTAAAAACCGCTACACTTGAACTGAATTACAAAACAGAACAGAGTCACACGTTTAGAAAACACACTATGGCTGCTGAACGGGAAAGGTGAGGTGGGGTGATGCATAAAACAAGGGTTTCAAATTAGCTCCGATACCGTTCCATAAACCCAATATGTAAGAGACAAGACCTATTCCTTTTTCAGTGAACTGGACTCAACACCCCCTATTCACCGCACAAGAATATATCTGACTAGTAAGAATCTTCAAACCTATGTATTGATATCTCTCTGTAAGTGAGTCAAGGGGGTGTAAAGCGGCATAAACACAGCCGTGAAAAGCAGCTAAACCCCATTATAAAAATAAATTACTTTTCAAAACCCGTGAAACAAAGACAGTGAAAGAGAGAGAAATTCTTCCAAAATTCGTTCAGGGGCTGTGATGCAACCTGGATTGACCATATCTAGACCCACAGCTGATTGAGACATAAGGGTGGACACTCTTGGGGCTGAGAGGTTCGGTGAGGTTGGGTGAGCCAACGCAGACCCTTTCAAGTAATACTGCATGTTACCCGTCCCATGGGTCCCAAATCTCCAGGTTCAAGGGCATCTTCCTACGTCGAAAACAGGCATGAGAAACCCAGAAGATGGTACACCGTGTGATCGGGAAAGGTTTCTAAATCGCACCTCATTTCTCATCTCCTTTGCTCGGGTTTGCCATTCCAGCCGATTTACTAGCCATCTCCCTCCTTGGAGAATCAGCACCTTTAACCTCCTGTTCCGTACAGGTTGCAATTGTCCTGAGGATGAACGAGAAGAGGGGGAACCAATGAGAGACTAGCTCTAGGTGTTGGGACAGGCACAGGTCACTCTATTTTCCCATCAGGAAGAAGAATTAAGCACAAGCTCAGCCTGCCCCCCAGAACCAGAAGAGGGCCTGAAGCAATCCTGCGCTTTTGCGGCCAGCTCCCAAAAAAGCGAGTTGAAAAATGGAGCTCAGGGGCACTGCAATTCACAAACCTGCAGAGTTTTAAATGATACCTCTCGTCCACAAATATATTAAGGGAAGGCAACGAAGAGGCTTTGAAAGCAAGGCAGAATTGCAGGAAACAGATTTCAGGAGGTAGATTCGAATCGCCTTGAAAGCACATGAAAAGCGGCAAAACGTGGACAATGATGCCCTTGGCCAAAAAGGGCGTATGCCTTTTTTTCCTGAATATATTCAGGAAAAATCGCATACGCCCTTTTTGGCCAACCAAGCAACCTGGAAAGGCCAATCAGCGCTCCAAAGAAGTCTCGCTTCCCAGCGGGCAAAAGGGCCATGCGGAAAAAAGTGTCCAAACCAGAAATGCAGGACCGGCCATGGAGAAATGGGAGCCTTGCTACGCTGATGGGTGGGATGTAAATTGCCAACAGCCACTCTGGAGAAGTGTACGGTGTGTTCTGAAACATCTAAAAAACACAGCTTGGAGAGCATAGGGCACTTCCACTCATGGGCGTATAAATTGGGAAAACTAAAAATCAGCAAGACACAGGCACCCCAAAGTTTAGGGCTGCTCTGTTGACAAGCACCCCCACTTCATTACACCTTAAATATCCTAGGAAAGAGAAAAATGGATAAAGAAGTTGTGGTCCTCATGTACAATGGAATATCACTCAGCCATGAAATCAACGTCATAAGGCTAGTAGAAGCACGATGAGTGGATTTAGGTACGACGATTCTAAGTGAAATAAGTCACACAGAAAAAGACACTTATAATAAGATATCACTTCTAGAGGGAATGTAAAAACCACTACACTTGAACTGAATTACAAAACAGAACAGAGTCACACGTTTAGAAAACACACTATGGCTGCTGAACGGGAAAGGTGAGGTGGGGTGATGCATAAAACAAGGGTTTCAAATTAGCTCCGATACCGTTCCATAAACCCAATATGTAAGAGAGAAGACCTATTCCTTTTTCAGTGAACTGGACTCAACACCCCCTATTCACCGCACAAGAATATATCTGACTAGTAAGAATCTTCAAACCTATGTATTGATATCTCTCTGTAAGTGAGTCAAGGGGGTGTAAAGCGGCATAAACACAGCCGTGAAAAGCAGCTAAACCCCATTATAAAAATAAATTACTTTTCAAAACCCGTGAAACAAAGACAGTGAAAGAGAGAGAAATTCTTACAAAATTCGTTCAGGGGCTGTGATGCAACCTGGATTGACCATATCTAGACCCACAGCTGATTGAGACATAAGGGTGGACACTCTTGGGGCTGAGAGGTTCGGTGAGGTTGGGTGAGCCAACGCAGACCCTTTCAAGTAATACTGCATGGTACCCATCCCATGGGTCCCAAATCTCCAGGTTCAAGGGCATCTTCCTACGTCGAAAACAGGCATGAGAAACCCAGAAGATGGTACACCGTGTGATCGGGAAAGGTTTCTAAAACGCACCTCATTTCTCATCTCCTTTGCTCGGGTTCGCCATTCCAGCCGATTTACTAGCCATCTCCCTCCTTGGAGAATCAGCACCTTTAACCTCCTGTTCCGTACAGGTTGCAATTTGTCCTGAGGATGAACGGGAAGAGGGGGAACCAATGAGAGACTAGCTCTAGGTGTTGGGACAGGCACAGGTCACTCTATTTTCCCATCAGGAAGAAGAATTAAGCACAAGCTCAGCCTGCCCCCCAGAACCAGAAGAGGGCCTGAAGCAATCCTGCGCTTTTGCGGCCAGCTCCCAAAAAAGCGAGTTGAAAAATGGAGCTCAGGGGCACTGCAATTCACAAACCTGCAGAGTTTTAAATGATACCTCTCGTCCACAAATATATTAAGGGAAGGCAACGAAGAGGCTTTGAAAGCAAGGCAGAATTGCAGGAAACAGATTTCAGGAGGTAGATTCGAATCGCCTTGAAAGCACATGAAAAGCGGCAAAACGTGGACAATGATGCCCTTGGCCAAAAAGGGCGTATGCGTTTTTTCCTGAATATATTCAGGAAAAAACGCATACGCCCTTTTTGGCCAACCAAGCAACCTGGAAAGGCCAATCAGCGCTCCAAAGAAGTCTCGCTTCCCAGCGGGCAAAAGGGCCATGCGGAAAAAAGTGTCCAAACCAGAAATGCAGGACCGGCCATGGAGAAATGGGAGCCTTGCTATGCTGATGGGTGGGATGTAAATTGCCAACAGCCACTCTGGAGAAGTGTACGGTGTGTTCTGAAACATCTAAAAAACACAGCTTGGAGAGCATAGGGCACTTCCACTCATGGGCGTATAAACTGGGAAAACTAAAAATCAGCAAGACACAGGCACCCCAAAGTTTAGGGCTGCTCTGTTGACAAGAACCCCCACTTCATTACACCTTAAATATCCTAGGAAAGAGAAAAATGGATAAAGAAGTTGTGGTCCTCATGTACAATGGAATATCACTCAGCCATGAAATCAACGTCATAAGGCTAGTAGCAGCACGATGAGTGGATTTAGGTACGACGATTCTAAGTGAAATAAGTCACACAGAAAAAGACACTTATCATAAGATATCACTTCTAGAGGGAATGTAAAAACCGCTACACTTGAACTGAATTACAAAACAGAACAGAGTCACACGTTTAGAAAACACACTATGGCTGCTGAACGGGAAAGGTGAGGTGGGGTGATGCATAAAACAAGGGTTTCAAATTAGCTCCGATACCGTTCCATAAACCCAATATGTAAGAGACAAGACCTATTCCTTGCTCAGTGAACTGGACTCAACACCCCCTATTCACCGCACAAGAATATATCTGACTAGTAAGAATCTTCAAACCTATGTATTGATATCTCTCTGTAAGTGAGTCAAGGGGGTGTAAAGCGGCATAAACACAGCCGTGAAAAGCAGCTAAACCCCATTATAAAAATAAATTACTTTTCAAAACCCGTGAAACAAAGACAGTGAAAGAGAGAGAAATTCTTCCAAAATTCGTTCAGGGGCTGTGATGCAACCTGGATTGACCATATCTAGACCCACAGCTGATTGAGACATAAGGGTGGACACTCTTGGGGCTGAGAGGTTCGGTGAGGTTGGGTGAGCCAACGCAGACCCTTTCAAGTAATACTGCATGGTACCCGTCCCATGGGTCCCAAATCTCCAGGTTCAAGGGCATCTTCCTACGTCGAAAACAGGCATGAGAAACCCAGAAGATGGTACACCGTGTGATCGGGAAAGGTTTCTAAATCGCACCTCATTTCTCATCTCCTTTGCTCGGGTTTGCCATTCCAGCCGATTTACTAGCCATCTCCCTCCTTGGAGAATCAGCACCTTTAACCTCCTGTTCCGTACAGGTTGCAATTTGTCCTGAGGATGAACGGGAAGAGGGGGAACCAATGAGAGACTAGCTCTAGGTGTTGGGACAGGCACAGGTCACTCTATTTTCCCATCAGGAAGAAGAATTAAGCACAAGCTCAGCCTGCCCCCCAGAACCAGAAGAGGGCCTGAAGCAATCCTGCGCTTTTGCGGCCAGCTCCCAAAAAAGCGAGTTGAAAAATGGAGCTCAGGGGCACTGCAATTCACAAACCTGCAGAGTTTTAAATGATACCTCTCGTCCACAAATATATTAAGGGAAGGCAACGAAGAGGCTTTGAAAGCAAGGCAGAATTGCAGGAAACAGATTTCAGGAGGTAGATTCGAATCGCCTTGAAAGCACATGAAAAGCGGCAAAACGTGGACAATGATGCCCTTGGCCAAAAAGGGCGTATGCCTTTTTTTCCTGAATATATTCAGGAAAAAACGCATACGCCCTTTTTGGCCAACCAAGCAACCTGGAAAGGCCAATCAGCGCTCCAAAGAAGTCTCGCTTCCCAGCGGGCAAAAGGGCCATGCGGAAAAAAGTGTCCAAACCAGAAATGCAGGACCGGCCATGGAGAAATGGGAGCCTTGCTATGCTGATGGGTGGGATGTAAATTGCCAACAGCCACTCTGGAGAAGTGTACGGTGTGTTCTGAAACATCTAAAAAACACAGCTTGGAGAGCATAGGGCACTTCCACTCATGGGCGTATAAACTGGGAAAACTAAAAATCAGCAAGACACAGGCACCCCAAAGTTTAGGGCTGCTCTGTTGACAAGAACCCCCACTTCATTACACCTTAAATATCCTAGGAAAGAGAAAAATGGATAAAGAAGTTGTGGTCCTCATGTACAATGGAATATCACTCAGCCATGAAATCAAGGTCATAAGGCTAGTAGCAGCACGATGAGTGGATTTAGGTACGACGATTCTAAGTGAAATAAGTCACACAGAAAAAGACACTTATCATAAGATATCACTTCTAGAGGGAATGTAAAAACCGCTACACTTGAACTGAATTACAAAACAGAACAGAGTCACACGTTTAGAAAACACACTATGGCTGCTGAACGGGAAAGGTGAGGTGGGGTGATGCATAAAACAAGGGTTTCAAATTAGCTCCGATACCGTTCCATAAACCCAATATGTAAGAGACAAGACCTATTCCTTGCTCAGTGAACTGGACTCAACACCCCCTATTCACCGCACAAGAATATATCTGACTAGTAAGAATCTTCAAACCTATGTATTGATATCTCTCTGTAAGTGAGTCAAGGGGGTGTAAAGCGGCATAAACACAGCCGTGAAAAGCAGCTAAACCCCATTATAAAAATAAATTACTTTTCAAAACCCGTGAAACAAAGACAGTGAAAGAGAGAGAAATTCTTCCAAAATTCGTTCAGGGGCTGTGATGCAACCTGGATTGACCATATCTAGACCCACAGCTGATTGAGACATAAGGGTGGACACTCTTGGGGCTGAGAGGTTCGGTGAGGTTGGGTGAGCCAACGCAGACCCTTTCAAGTAATACTGCATGGTACCCGTCCCATGGGTCCCAAATCTCCAGGTTCAAGGGCATCTTCCTACGTCGAAAACAGGCATGAGAAACCCAGAAGATGGTACACCGTGTGATCGGGAAAGGTTTCTAAATCGCACCTCATTTCTCATCTCCTTTGCTCGGGTTTGCCATTCCAGCCGATTTACTAGCCATCTCCCTCCTTGGAGAATCAGCACCTTTAACCTCCTGTTCCGTACAGGTTGCAATTTGTCCTGAGGATGAACGGGAAGAGGGGGAACCAGTGAGAGACTAGCTCTAGGTGTTGGGACAGGCACAGGTCACTCTATTTTCCCATCAGGAAGAAGAATTAAGCACAAGCTCAGCCTGCCCCCCAGAACCAGAAGAGGGCCTGAAGCAATCCTGCGCTTTTGCGGCCAGCTCCCAAAAAAGCGAGTTGAAAAATGGAGCTCAGGGGCACTGCAATTCACAAACCTGCAGAGTTTTAAATGATACCTCTCGTCCACAAATATATTAAGGGAAGGCAACGAAGAGGCTTTGAAAGCAAGGCAGAATTGCAGGAAACAGATTTCAGGAGGTAGATTCGAATCGCCTTGAAAGCACATGAAAAGCGGCAAAACGTGGACAATGATGCCCTTGGCCAAAAAGGGCGTATGCCTTTTTTTCCTGAATATATTCAGGAAAAAACGCATACGCCCTTTTTGGCCAACCAAGCAACCTGGAAAGGCCAATCAGCGCTCCAAAGAAGTCTCGCTTCCCAGCGGGCAAAAGGGCCATGCGGAAAAAAGTGTCCAAACCAGAAATGCAGGACCGGCCATGGAGAAATGGGAGCCTTGCTACGCTGATGGGTGGGATGTAAATTGCCAACAGCCACTCTGGAGAAGTGTACGGTGTGTTCTGAAACATCTAAAAAACACAGCTTGGAGAGCATAGGGCACTTCCACTCATGGGCGTATAAATTGGGAAAACTAAAAATCAGCAAGACACAGGCACCCCAAAGTTTAGGGCTGCTCTGTTGACAAGAACCCCCACTTCATTACACCTTAAATATCCTAGGAAAGAGAAAAATGGATAAAGAAGTTGTGGTCCTCATGTACAATGGAATATCACTCAGCCATGAAATCAACGTCATAAGGCTAGTAGCAGCACGATGAGTGGATTTAGGTACGACGATTCTAAGTGAAATAAGTCACACAGAAAAAGACACTTATCATAAGATATCACTTCTAGAGGGAATGTAAAAACCGCTACACTTGAACTGAATTACAAAACAGAACAGAGTCACACGTTTAGAAAACACACTATGGCTGCTGAACGGGAAAGGTGAGGTGGGGTGATGCATAAAACAAGGGTTTCAAATTAGCTCCGATACCGTTCCATAAACCCAATATGTAAGAGACAAGACCTATTCCTTTTTCAGTGAACTGGACTCAACACCCCCTATTCACCGCACAAGAATATATCTGACTAGTAAGAATCTTCAAACCTATGTATTGATATCTCTCCGTAAGTGAGTCAAGGGGGTGTAAAGCGGCATAAACACAGCCGTGAAAAGCAGCTAAACCCCAATATAAAAATAAATTACTTTTCAAAACCCGTGAAACAAAGACAGTGAAAGAGAGAGAAATTCTTACAAAATTCGTTCAGGGGCTGTGATGCAACCTGGATTGACCATATCTAGACCCACAGCTGATTGAGACATAAGGGTGGACACTCTTGGGGCTGAGAGGTTCGGTGAGGTTGGGTGAGCCAACGCAGACCCTTTCAAGTAATACTGCATGGTACCCATCCCATGGGTCCCAAATCTCCAGGTTCAAGGGCATCTTCCTACGTCGAAAACAGGCATGAGAAACCCAGAAGATGGTACACCGTGTGATCGGGAAAGGTTTCTAAAACGCACCTCATTTCTCATCTCCTTTGCTCGGGTTCGCCATTCCAGCCGATTTACTAGCCGTCTCCCTCCTTGGAGAATCAGCACCTTTAACCTCCTGTTCCGTACAGGTTGCAATTTGTCCTGAGGATGAACGGGAAGGGGGGGAACCAATGAGAGACTAGCTCTAGGTGTTGGGACAGGCACAGGTCACTCTATTTTCCCATCAGGAAGAAGAATTAAGCACAAGCTCAGCCTTCCCCCCAGAACCAGAAGAGGGCCTGAAGCAATCCTGCGCTTTTGTGGCCAGCTCCCAAAAAAGCGAGTTGAAAAATGGAGCTCAGGGGCACTGCAATTCACAAACCTGCACAGTTTTAAATGATACCTCTCGTCCACAAATATACTAAGGGAAGGCAACGAAGAGGCTTTGAAAGCAAGGCAGAATTGCAGGAAACAGATTTCAGGAGGTAGATTCGAATCGCCTTGAAAGCACATGAAAAGCGGCAAAACGTGGACAATGATGCCCTTGGCCAAAAAGGGCGTATGCGTTTTTTCCTGAATATATTCAGGAAAAAACGCATACGCCCTTTTTGGCCAACCAAGCAACCTGGAAAGGCCAATCAGCGCTCCAAAGAAGTCTCGCTTCCCAGCGGGCAAAAGGGCCATGCGGAAAAAAGTGTCCAAACCAGAAATGCAGGACCGGCCATGGAGAAATGGGAGCCTTGCTACGCTGATGGGTGGGATGTAAATTGCCAACAGCCACTCTGGAGAAGTGTACGGTGTGTTCTGAAACATCTAAAAAACACAGCTTGGAGAGCATAGGGCACTTCCACTCATGGGCGTATAAATTGGGAAAACTAAAAATCAGCAAGACACAGGCACCCCAAAGTTTAGGGCTGCTCTGTTGACAAGAACCCCCACTTCATTACACCTTAAATATCCTAGGAAAGAGAATAATGGATAAAGAAGTTGGGGTCCTCATGTACAATGGAATATCACTCAGCCATGAAATCAACGTCATAAGGCTAGTAGCAGCACGATGAGTGGATTTAGGTACGAAGATTCTAAGTGAAATAAGTCACACAGAAAAAGACACTTATCATAAGATATCACTTAGAGAGGGAATGTAAAAACCGCTACACTTGAACTGAATTGCAAAACAGAACAGAGTCACACGTTTAGGAAACACACTATGGCTGCTGAACGGGAAAGGTGAGGTGGGGTGATGCATAAAACAAGGGTTTCAAATTAGCTCCGATACTGTTCCATAAACCCAATATGTAAGAGACAAGACCTATTCCTTTTTCAGTGAACTGGACTCAACACCCCCTATTCACCGCACAAGAATATATCTGACTAGTAAGAATCTTCAAACCTATGTATTGATATCTCTCCGTAAGTGAGTCAAGGGGGTGTAAAGCGGCATAAACACAGCCGTGAAAAGCAGCTAAACCCCAATATAAAAATAAATTACTTTTCAAAACCCGTGAAACAAAGACAGTGAAAGAGAGAGAAATTCTTACAAAATTCGTTCAGGGGCTGTGATGCAACCTGGATTGACCATATCTAGACCCACAGCTGATTGAGACATAAGGGTGGACACTCTTGGGGCTGAGAGGTTCGGTGAGGTTGGGTGAGCCAACGCAGACCCTTTCAAGTAATACTGCATGGTACCCATCCCATGGGTCCCAAATCTCCAGGTTCAAGGGCATCTTCCTACGTCGAAAACAGGCATGAGAAACCCAGAAGATGGTACACCGTGTGATCGGGAAAGGTTTCTAAAACGCACCTCATTTCTCATCTCCTTTGCTCGGGTTCGCCATTCCAGCCGATTTACTAGCCGTCTCCCTCCTTGGAGAATCAGCACCTTTAACCTCCTGTTCCGTACAGGTTGCAATTTGTCCTGAGGATGAACGGGAAGAGGGGGAACCAATGAGAGACTAGCTCTAGGTGTTGGGACAGGCACAGGTCACTCTATTTTCCCATCAGGAAGAAGAATTAAGCACAAGCTCAGCCTGCCCCCCAGAACCAGAAGAGGGCCTGAAGCAATCCTGCGCTTTTGCGGCCAGCTCCCAAAAAAGCGAGTTGAAAAATGGAGCTCAGGGGCACTGCAATTCACAAACCTGCACAGTTTTAAATGATACCTCTCGTCCACAAATATACTAAGGGAAGGCAACGAAGAGGCTTTGAAAGCAAGGCAGAATTGCAGGAAACAGATTTCAGGAGGTAGATTCGAATCGCCTTGAAAGCACATGAAAAGCGGCAAAACGTGGACAATGATGCCCTTGGCCAAAAAGGGCGTATGCGTTTTTTCCTGAATATATTCAGGAAAAAACGCATACGCCCTTTTTGGCCAACCAAGCAACCTGGAAAGGCCAATCAGCGCTCCAAAGAAGTCTCGCTTCCCAGCGGGCAAAAGGGCCATGCGGAAAAAAGTGTCCAAACCAGAAATGCAGGACCGGCCATGGAGAAATGGGAGCCTTGCTACGCTGATGGGTGGGATGTAAATTGCCAACAGCCACTCTGGAGAAGTGTACGGTGTGTTCTGAAACATCTAAAAAACACAGCTTGGAGAGCATAGGGCACTTCCACTCATGGGCGTATAAATTGGGAAAACTAAAAATCAGCAAGACACAGGCACCCCAAAGTTTAGGGCTGCTCTGTTGACAAGAACCCCCACTTCATTACACCTTAAATATCCTAGGAAAGAGAAAAATGGATAAAGAAGTTGGGGTCCTCATGTACAATGGAATATCACTCAGCCATGAAATCCACGTCATAAGGCTAGTAGCAGCACGATGAGTGGATTTAGGTACGACGATTCTAAGTGAAATAAGTCACACAGAAAAGACACTTATCATAAGATATCACTTAGAGAGGGAATGTAAAAACCGCTACACTTGAACTGAATTGCAAAACAGAACAGAGTCACACGTTTAGGAAACACACTATGGCTGCTGAACGGGAAAGGTGAGGTGGGGTGATGCATAAAACAAGGGTTTCAAATTAGCTCCGATACCGTTCCATAAACCCAATATGTAAGAGACAAGACCTATTCCTTTTTCAGTGAACTGGACTCAACACCCCCTATTCACCGCACAAGAATATATCTGACTAGTAAGAATCTTCAAACCTATGTATTGATATCTCTCCGTAAGTGAGTCAAGGGGGTGTAAAGCGGCATAAACACAGCCGTGAAAAGCAGCTAAACCCCATTATAAAAATAAATTACTTTTCAAAACCCGTGAAACAAAGACAGTGAAAGAGAGAGAAATTCTTACAAAATTCGTTCAGGGGCTGTGATGCAACCGGATTGACCATATCTAGACCCCACAGCTGATTGAGACATAAGGGTGGACACTCTTGGGGCTGAGAGGTTCGGTGAGGTTGGGTGAGCCAACGCAGACCCTTTCAAGTAATACTGCATGGTACCCATCCCATGGGTCCCAAATCTCCAGGTTCAAGGGCATCTTCCTACGTCGAAAACAGGCATGAGAAACCCAGAAGATGGTACACCGTGTGATCGGGAAAGGTTTCTAAAACGCACCTCATTTCTCATCTCCTTTGCTCGGGTTCGCCATTCCAGCCGATTTACTAGCCGTCTCCCTCCTTGGAGAATCAGCACCTTTAACCTCCTGTTCCGTACAGGTTGCAATTTGTCCTGAGGATGAACGGGAAGAGGGGGAACCAATGAGAGACTAGCTCTAGGTGTTGGGACAGGCACAGGTCACTCTATTTTCCCATCAGGAAGAAGAATTAAGCACAAGCTCAGCCTGCCCCCCAGAACCAGAAGAGGGCCTGAAGCAATCCTGCGCTTTTGCGGCCAGCTCCCAAAAAAGCGAGTTGAAAAATGGAGCTCAGGGGCACTGCAATTCACAAACCTGCACAGTTTTAAATGATACCTCTCGTCCACAAATATACTAAGGGAAGGCAACGAAGAGGCTTTGAAAGCAAGGCAGAATTGCAGGAAACAGATTTCAGGAGGTAGATTCGAATCGCCTTGAAAGCACATGAAAAGCGGCAAAACGTGGACAATGATGCCCTTGGCCAAAAAGGGCGTATGCGTTTTTTCCTGAATATATTCAGGAAAAAACGCATACGCCCTTTTTGGCCAACCAAGCAACCTGGAAAGGCCAATCAGCGCTCCAAAGAAGTCTCGCTTCCCAGCGGGCAAAAGGGCCATGCGGAAAAAAGTGTCCAAACCAGAAATGCAGGACCGGCCATGGAGAAATGGGAGCCTTGCTACGCTGATGGGTGGGATGTAAATTGCCAACAGCCACTCTGGAGAAGTGTACGGTGTGTTCTGAAACATCTAAAAAACACAGCTTGGAGAGCATAGGGCACTTCCACTCATGGGCGTATAAATTGGGAAAACTAAAAATCAGCAAGACACAGGCACCCCAAAGTTTAGGGCTGCTCTGTTGACAAGAACCCCCACTTCATTACACCTTAAATATCCTAGGAAAGAGAAAAATGGATAAAGAAGTTGTGGTCCTCATGTACAATGGAATATCACTCAGCCATGAAATCCACGTCATAAGGCTAGTAGCAGCACGATGAGTGGATTTAGGTACGAAGATTCTAAGTGAAATAAGTCACACAGAAAAAGACACTTATCATAAGATATCACTTAGAGAGGAATGTAAAAACCGCTACACTTGAACTGAATTGCAAAACAGAACAGAGTCCCACGTTTAGGAAACACACTATGGCTGCTGAACGGGAAAGGTGAGGTGGGGTGATGCATAAAACAAGGGTTTCAAATTAGCTCCGATACCGTTCCATAAACCCAATATGTAAGAGACAAGATCTATTCCTTTTTCAGTGAACTGGACTCAACACCCCCTATTCACCGCACAAGAATATATCTGACTAGTAAGAATCTTCAAACCTATGTATTGATATCTCTCCGTAAGTGAGTCAAGGGGGTGTAAAGCGGCATAAACACAGCCGTGAAAAGCAGCTAAACCCCAATATAAAAATAAATTACTTTTCAAAACCCGTGAAACAAAGACAGTGAAAGAGAGAGAAATTCTTACAAAATTCGTTCAGGGGCTGTGATGCAACCTGGATTGACCATATCTAGACCCACAGCTGATTGAGACATAAGGGTGGACACTCTTGGGGCTGAGAGGTTCGGTGAGGTTGGGTGGAGCCAACGCAGACCCTTTCAAGTAATACTGCATGGTACCCATCCCATGGGTCCCAAATCTCCAGGTTCAAGGGCATCTTCCTACGTCGAAACAGGCATGAGAAACCCAGAAGATGGTACACCGTGTGATCGGGAAAGGTTTCTAAAACGCACCTCATTTCTCATCTCCTTTGCTCGGGTTCGCCATTCCAGCCGATTTACTAGCCGTCTCCCTCCTTGGAGAATCAGCACCTTTAACCTCCTGTTCCGTACAGGTTGCAATTTGTCCTGAGGATGAACGGGAAGAGGGGGAACCAATGAGAGACTAGCTCTAGGTGTTGGGACAGGCACAGGTCACTCTATTTCCCATCAGGAAGAAGAATTAAGCACAAGCTCAGCCTGCCCCCCAGAACCAGAAGAGGGCCTGAAGCAATCCTGCGCTTTTGCGGCCAGCTCCCAAAAAAGCGAGTTGAAAAATGGAGCTCAGGGGCACTGCAATTCACAAACCTGCACAGTTTTAAATGATACCTCTCGTCCACAAATATACTAAGGGAAGGCAACGAAGAGGCTTTGAAAGCAAGGCAGAATTGCAGGAAACAGATTTCAGGAGGTAGATTCGAATCGCCTTGAAAGCACATGAAAAGCGGCAAAACGTGGACAATGATGCCCTTGGCCAAAAAGGGCGTATGCGTTTTTTCCTGAATATATTCAGGAAAAAACGCATACGCCCTTTTTGGCCAACCAGCAACCTGGAAAGGCCAATCAGCGCTCCAAAGAAGTCTCGCTTCCCAGCGGGCAAAAGGGCCATGCGGAAAAAAGTGTCCAAACCAGAAATGCAGGACCGGCCATGGAGAAATGGGAGCCTTGCTACGCTGATGGGTGGGATGTAAATTGCCAACAGCCACTCTGGAGAAGTGTACGGTGTGTTCTGAAACATCTAAAAAACACAGCTTGGAGAGCATAGGGCACTTCCACTCATGGGCGTATAAATTGGGAAAACTAAAAATCAGCAAGACACAGGCACCCCAAAGTTTAGGGCTGCTCTGTTGACAAGAACCCCCACTTCATTACACCTTAAATATCCTAGGAAAGAGAAAAATGGATAAAGAAGTGGTGGTCCTCATGTACAATGGAATATCACTCAGCCATGAAATCAACGTCATAAGGCTAGTAGCAGCACGATGAGTGGATTTAGGTACGAAGATTCTAAGTGAAATAAGTCACACAGAAAAAGACACTTATCATAAGATGTCACTTAGAGAGGGAATGTAAAAACCGCTACACTTGAACTGAATTGCAAAACAGAACAGAGTCACACGTTTAGGAAACACACTATGGCTGCTGAACGGGAAAGGTGAGGTGGGGTGATGCATAAAACAAGGGTTTCAAATTAGCTCCGATACCGTTCCATAAACCCAATATGTAAGAGACAAGACCTATTCCTTTTTCAGTGAACTGGACTCAACACCCCCTATTCACCGCACAAGAATATATCTGACTAGTAAGAATCTTCAAACCTATGTATTGATATCTCTCCGTAAGTGAGTCAAGGGGGTGTAAAGCGGCATAAACACAGCCGTGAAAAGCAGCTAAACCCCATTATAAAAATAAATTACTTTTCAAAACCCGTGAAACAAAGACAGTGAAAGAGAGAGAAATTCTTACAAAATTCGTTCAGGGGCTGTGATGCAAACTGGATTGACCATATCTAGACCCACAGCTGATTGAGACATAAGGGTGGACACTCTTGGGGCTGAGAGGTTCGGTGAGGTTGGGTGAGCCAACGCAGACCCTTTCAAGTAATACTGCATGGTACCCATCCCATGGGTCCCAAATCTCCAGGTTCAAGGGCATCTTCCTACGTCGAAAACAGGCATGAGAAACCCAGAAGATGGTACACCGTGTGATCGGGAAAGGTTTCTAAAACGCACCTCATTTCTCATCTCCTTTGCTCGGGTTCGCCATTCCAGCCGATTTACTAGCCATCTCCCTCCTTGGAGAATCAGCACCTTTAACCTCCTGTTCCGTACAGGTTGCAATTTGTCCTGAGGATGAACGGGAAGAGGGGGAACCAATGAGAGACTAGCTCTAGGTGTTGGGACAGGCACAGGTCACTCTATTTTCCCATCAGGAAGAAGAATTAAGCACAAGCTCAGCCTGCCCCCCAGAACCAGAAGAGGGCCTGAAGCAATCCTGCGCTTTTGCGGCCAGCTCCCAAAAAAGCGAGTTAAAAATGGAGCTCAGGGGCACTGCAATTCACAAACCTGCACAGTATTAAATGATACCTCTCGTCCACAAATATACTAAGGGAAGGCAACGAAGAGGCTTTGAAAGCAAGGCAGAATTGCAGGAAACAGATTTCAGGAGGTAGATTCGAATCGCCTTGAAAGCACATGAAAAGCGGCAAAACGTGGACAATGATGCCCTTGGCCAAAAAGGGCGTATGCGTTTTTTCCTGAATATATTCAGGAAAAAACGCATACGCCCTTTTTGGCCAACCAAGCAACCTGGAAAGGCCAATCAGCGCTCCAAAGAAGTCTCGCTTCCCAGCGGGCAAAAGGGCCATGCGGAAAAAAGTGTCCAAACCAGAAATGCAGGACCGGCCATGGAGAAATGGGAGCCTTGCTACGCTGATGGGTGGGATGTAAATTGCCAACAGCCACTCTGGAGAAGTGTACGGTGTGTTCTGAAACATCTAAAAAACACAGCTTGGAGAGCATAGGGCACTTCCACTCATGGGCGTATAAATTGGGAAAACTAAAAATCAGCAAGACACAGGCACCCCAAAGTTTAGGGCTGCTCTGTTGACAAGAACCCCCACTTCATTACACCTTAAATATCCTAGGAAAGAGAAAAATGGATAAAGAAGTGGTGGTCCTCATGTACAATGGAATATCACTCAGCCATGAAATCCACGTCATAAGGCTAGTAGCAGCACGATGAGTGGATTTAGGTACGAAGATTCTAAGTGAAATAAGTCACACAGAAAAAGACACTTATCATAAGATATCACTTAGAGAGGGAATGTAAAAACCGCTACACTTGAACTGAATTGCAAAACAGAACAGAGTCACACGTTTAGGAAACACACTATGGCTGCTGAACGGGAAAGGTGAGGTGGGGTGATGCATAAAACAAGGGTTTCAAATTAGCTCCGATACCGTTCCATAAACCCAATATGTAAGAGACAAGACCTATTCCTTTTTCAGTGAACTGGACTCAACACCCCCTATTCACCGCACAAGAATATATCTGACTAGTAAGAATCTTCAAACCTATGTATTGATATCTCTCCGTAAGTGAGTCAAGGGGGTGTAAAGCGGCATAAACACAGCCGTGAAAAGCAGCTAAACCCCATTATAAAAATAAATTACTTTTCAAAACCCGTGAAACAAAGACAGTGAAAGAGAGAGAAATTCTTACAAAATTCGTTCAGGGGCTGTGATGCAACCTGGATTGACCATATCTAGACCCACAGCTGATTGAGACATAAGGGTGGACACTCTTGGGGCTGAGAGGTTCGGTGAGGTTGGGTGAGCCAACGCAGACCCTTTCAAGTAATACTGCATGGTACCCATCCCATGGGTCCCAAATCTCCAGGTTCAAGGGCATCTTCCTACGTCGAAAACAGGCATGAGAAACCCAGAAGATGGTACACCGTGTGATCGGGAAAGGTTTCTAAAACGCACCTCATTTCTCATCTCCTTTGCTCGGGTTCGCCATTCCAGCCGATTTACTAGCCATCTCCCTCCTTGGAGAATCAGCACCTTTAACCTCCTGTTCCGTACAGGTTGCAATTTGTCCTGAGGATGAAGGGGAAGAGGGGGAACCAATGAGAGACTAGCTCTAGGTGTTGGGACAGGCACAGGTCACTCTATTTTCCCATCAGGAAGAAGAATTAAGCACAAGCTCAGCCTGCCCCCCAGAACCAGAAGAGGGCCTGAAGCAATCCTGCGCTTTGGCGGCCATCTCCCAAAAAAGCAAGTTGAAAAATGGAGCTCAGGGGCACTGCAATTCACAAACCTGCAGAGTTTTAAATGATACCTCTCGTCCACAAATATATTAAGGGAAGGCAACGAAGAGGCTTTGAAAGCAAGGCAGAATTGCAGGAAACAGATTTCAGGAGGTAGATTCGAATCGCCTTGAAAGCACATGAAAAGCGGCAAAACGTGGACAATGATGCCCTTGGCCAAAAAGGGCGTATGCGTTTTTTCCTGAATATATTCAGGAAAAAACGCATACGCCCTTTTTGGCCAACCAAGCAACCTGGAAAGGCCAATCAGCGCTCCAAAGAAGTCTCGCTTCCCAGCGGGCAAAAGGGCCATGCGGAAAAAAGTGTCCAAACCAGAAATGCAGGACCGGCCATGGAGAAATGGGAGCCTTGCTTGCCGATGGGTGGGTTGTAAATTGCCAACAGCCACTCTGGAGAAGTGTACGGTGTGTTCAGAAACATCTAAAAAACACAGCTTGGAGAGCATAGGGCACTTCCACTCATGGGCGCATAAATTGGGAAAACTAAAAATCAGCAAGACACAGGCACCCCAAAGTTTAGGGCTGCTCTGTTGACAAGAACCCTCACTTCATTACACCTTAAATATCCTAGGAAAGAGAAAAATGGATAAAGAAGTTGGGGTCCTCATGTACAATGGAATATCACTCAGCCATGAAATCCACGTCATAAGGCTAGTAGCAGCACGATGAGTGGATTTAGGTACGACGATTCTAAGTGAAATAAGTCACACAGAAAAAGACACTTATCATAAGATATCACTTAGAGAGGGAATGTAAAAACCGCTACACTTGAACTGAATTGCAAAACAGAACAGAGTCACACGTTTAGGAAACACACTATGGCTGCTGAACGGGAAAGGTGAGGTGGGGTGATGCATAAAACAAGGGTTTCAAATTAGCTCCGATACCGTTCCATAAACCCAATATGTAAGAGACAAGACCTATTCCTTTTTCAGTGAACTGGACTCAACACCCTCTATTCACCGCACAAGAATATATCTGACTAGTAAGAATCTTCAAACCTATGTATTGATATCTCTCTGTAAGTGAGTCAAGGGGGTGTAAAGCGGCATAAACACAGCCGTGAAAAGCAGCTAAACCCCATTATAAAAATAAATTACTTTTCAAAACCCGTGAAACAAAGACAGTGAAAGAGAGAGAAATTCTTACAAAATTCGTTCAGGGGCTGTGATGCAACCTGGATTGACGATATCTAGACCCACAGCTGATTGAGACATAAGGGTGGACACTCTTGGGGCTGAGAGGTTCGGTGAGGTTGGGTGAGCCAACGCAGACCCTTTCAAGTAATACTGCATGGTACCCATCCCATGGGTCCCAAATCTCCAGGTTCAAGGGCATCTTCCTATGTCGAAAACAGGCATGAGAAACCCAGAAGATGGTACACCGTGTGATCGGGAAAGGTTTCTAAAACGCACCTCATTTCTCATCTCCTTTGCTCGGGTTCGCCATTCCAGCCGATTTACTAGCCGTCTCCCTCCTTGGAGAATCAGCACCTTTAACCTCCTGTTCCGTACAGGTTGCAATTTGTCCTGAGGATGAACGGGAAGAGGGGGAACCAATGAGAGACTAGCTCTAGGTGTTGGGACAGGCACAGGTCACTCTATTTTCCCATCAGGAAGAAGAATTAAGCACAAGCTCAGCCTTCCCCCCAGAACCAGAAGAGGGCCTGAAGCAATCCTGCGCTTTTGCGGCCAGCTCCCAAAAAAGCGAGTTGAAAAATGGAGCTCAGGGGCACTGCAATTCACAAACCTGCACAGTTTTAAATGATACCTCTCGTCCACAAATATACTAAGGGAAGGCAACGAAGAGGCTTTGAAAGCAAGGCAGAATTGCAGGAAACAGATTTCAGGAGGTAGATTCGAATCGCCTTGAAAGCACATGAAAAGCGGCAAAACGTGGACAATGATGCCCTTGGCCAAAAAGGGCGTATGCGTTTTTTCCTGAATATATTCAGGAAAAAACGCATACGCCCTTTTTGGCCAACCAAGCAACCTGGAAAGGCCAATCAGCGCTCCAAAGAAGTCTCGCTTCCCAGCGGGCAAAAGGGCCATGCGGAAAAAAGTGTCCAAACCAGAAATGCAGGACCGGCCATGGAGAAATGGGAGCCTTGCTACGCTGATGGGTGGGATGTAAATTGCCAACAGCCACTCTGGAGAAGTGTACGGTGTGTTCTGAAACATCTAAAAAACACAGCTTGGAGAGCATAGGGCACTTCCACTCATGGGCGTATAAATTGGGAAAACTAAAAATCAGCAAGACACAGGCACCCCAAAGTTTAGGGCTGCTCTGTTGACAAGAACCCCCACTTCATTACACCTTAAATATCCTAGGAAAGAGAAAAATGGATAAAGAAGTGGTGGTCCTCATGTACAATGGAATATCACTCAGCCATGAAATCCACGTCATAAGGCTAGTAGCAGCACGATGAGTGGATTTAGGTACGAAGATTCTAAGTGAAATAAGTCACACAGAAAAAGACACTTATCATAAGATATCACTTAGAGAGGGAATGTAAAAACCGCTACACTTGAACTGAATTGCAAAACAGAACAGAGTCACACGTTTAGGAAACACACTATGGCTGCTGAACGGGAAAGGTGAGGTGGGGTGATGCATAAAACAAGGGTTTCAAATTAGCTCCGATACCGTTCCATAAACCCAATATGTAAGAGACAAGACCTATTCCTTTTTCAGTGAACTGGACTCAACACCCCCTATTCACCGCACAAGAATATATCTGACTAGTAAGAATCTTCAAACCTATGTATTGATATCTCTCCGTAAGTGAGTCAAGGGGGTGTAAAGCGGCATAAACACAGCCGTGAAAAGCAGCTAAACCCCAATATAAAAATAAATTACTTTTCAAAACCAGTGAAACAAAGACAGTGAAAGAGAGAGAAATTCTTACAAAATTCGTTCAGGGGCTGTGATGCAACCTGGATTGACCATATCTAGACCCACAGCTGATTGAGACATAAGGGTGGACACTCTTGGGGCTGAGAGGTTCGGTGAGGTTGGGTGAGCCAACGCAGACCCTTTCAAGTAATACTGCATGGTACCCATCCCATGGGTCCCAAATCTCCAGGTTCAAGGGCATCTTCCTACGTCGAAAACAGGCATGAGAAACCCAGAAGATGGTACACGGTGTGATCGGGAAAGGTTTCTAAAACGCACCTCATTTCTCATCTCCTTTGCTCGGGTTCGCCATTCCAGCCGATTTACTAGCCGTCTCCCTCCTTGGAGAATCAGCACCTTTAACCTCCTGTTCCGTACAGGTTGCAATTTGTCCTGAGGATGAACGGGAAGAGGGGGAACCAATGAGAGACTAGCTCTAGGTGTTGGGACAGGCACAGGTCACTCTATTTTCCCATCAGGAAGAAGAATTAAGCACAAGCTCAGCCTGCCCCCCAGAACCAGAAGAGGGCCTGAAGCAATCCTGCGCTTTTGCGGCCAGCTCCCAAAAAAGCGAGTTGAAAAATGGAGCTCAGGGGCACTGCAATTCACAAACCTGCACAGGTTTAAATGATACCTCTCGTCCACAAATATACTAAGGGAAGGCAACGAAGAGGCTTTGAAAGCAAGGCAGAATTGCAGGAAACAGATTTCAGGAGGTAGATTCGAATCGCCTTGAAAGCACATGAAAAGCGGCAAAACGTGGACAATGATGCCCTTGGCCAAAAAGGGCGTATGCGTTTTTTCCTGAATATATTCAGGAAAAAACGCATACGCCCTTTTTGGCCAACCAAGCAACCTGGAAAGGCCAATCAGCGCTCCAAAGAAGTCTCGCTTCCCAGCGGGCAAAAGGGCCATGCGGAAAAAAGTGTCCAAACCAGAAATGCAGGACCGGCCATGGAGAAATGGGAGCCTTGCTACGCTGATGGGTGGGATGTAAATTGCCAACAGCCACTCTGGAGAAGTGTACGGTGTGTTCTGAAACATCTAAAAAACACAGCTTGGAGAGCATAGGGCACTTCCACTCATGGGCGTATAAATTGGGAAAACTAAAAATCAGCAAGACACAGGCACCCCAAAGTTTAGGGCTGCTCTGTTGACAAGAACCCCCACTTCATTACACCTTAAATATCCTAGGAAAGAGAAAAATGGATAAAGAAGTGGTGGTCCTCATGTACAATGGAATATCACTCAGCCATGAAATCCACGTCATAAGGCTAGTAGCAGCACGATGAGTGGATTTAGGTACGAAGATTCTAAGTGAAATAAGTCACACAGAAAAAGACACTTATCATAAGATATCACTTAGAGAGGGAATGTAAAAACCGCTACACTTGAACTGAATTGCAAAACAGAACAGAGTCACACGTTTAGGAAACACACTATGGCTGCTGAACGGGAAAGGTGAGGTGGGGTGATGCATAAAACAAGGGTTTCAAATTAGCTCAGATACCGTTCCATAAACCCAATATGTAAGAGACAAGACCTATTCCTTTTTCAGTGAACTGGACTCAACACCCCCTATTCACCGCACAAGAATATATCTGACTAGTAAGAATCTTCAAACCTATGTATTGATATCTCTCCGTAAGTGAGTCAAGGGGGTGTAAAGCGGCATAAACACAGCCGTGAAAAGCAGCTAAACCCCAATATAAAAATAAATTACTTTTCAAAACCCGTGAAACAAAGACAGTGAAAGAGAGAGAAATTCTTACAAAATTCGTTCAGGGGCTGTGATGCAACCTGGATTGACCATATCTAGACCCACAGCTGATTGAGACATAAGGGTGGACACTCTTGGGGCTGAGAGGTTCGGTGAGGTTGGGTGAGCCAACGCAGACCCTTTCAAGTAATACTGCATGGTACCCATCCCATGGGTCCCAAATCTCCAGGTTCAAGGGCATCTTCCTACGTCGAAAACAGGCATGAGAAACCCAGAAGATGCTACACCGTGTGATCGGGAAAGGTTTCTAAAACGCACCTCATTTCTCATCTCCTTTGCTCGGGTTCGCCATTCCAGCCGATTTACTAGCCATCTCCCTCCTTGGAGAATCAGCACCTTTAACCTCCTGTTCCGTACAGGTTGCAATTTGTCCTGAGGATGAACGGGAAGAGGGGGAACCAATGAGAGACTAGCTCTAGGTGTTGGGACAGGCACAGGTCACTCTATTTTCCCATCAGGAAGAAGAATTAAGCACAAGCTCAGCCTGCCCCCCAGAACCAGAAGAGGGCCTGAAGCAATCCTGCGCTTTGGCGGCCAGCTCCCAAAAAAGCGAGTTGAAAAATGGAGCTCAGGGGCACTGCAATTCACAAACCTGCAGAGTTTTAAATGATACCTCTCGTCCACAAATATACTAAGGGAAGGCAACGAAGAGGCTTTGAAAGCAAGGCAGAATTGCAGGAAACAGATTTCAGGAGGTAGATTCGAATCGCCTTGAAAGCACATGAAAAGCGGCAAAACGTGGACAATGATGCCCTTGGCCAAAAAGGGCGTATGCGTTTTTTCCTGAATATATTCAGGAAAAAACGCATACGCCCTTTTTGGCCAACCAAGCAACCTGGAAAGGCCAATCAGCGCTCCAAAGAAGTCTCACTTCCCAGCGGGCAAAAGGGCCATGCGGAAAAAAGTGTCCAAACCAGAAATGCAGGACCAGCCATGGAGAAATGGGAGCCTTGCTACGCTGATGGGTGGGATGTAAATTGCCAACAGCCACTCTGGAGAAGTGTACGGTGTGTTCTGAAACATCTAAAAAACACAGCTTGGAGAGCATAGGGCACTTCCACTCATGGGCGTATAAATTGGGAAAACTAAAAATCAGCCAGACACAGGCACCCCAAAGTTTAGGGCTGCTCTGTTGACAAGAACCCCCACTTCATTACACCTTAAATATCCTAGGAAAGAGAAAAATGGATAAAGAAGTTGTGGTCCTCATGTACAATGGAATATCACTCAGCCATGAAATCAACGTCATAAGGCTAGTAGCAGCACGATGAGTGGATTTAGGTACGAAGATTCTAAGTGAAATAAGTCACACAGAAAAAGACACTTATCATAAGATATCACTTAGAGAGGGAATGTAAAAACCGCTACACTTGAACTGAATTGCAAAACAGAACAGAGTCACACGTTTAGGAAACACACTATGGCTGCTGAACGGGAAAGGTGAGGTGGGGTGATGCATAAAACAAGGGTTTCAAATTAGCTCAGATACCGTTCCATAAACCCAATATGTAAGAGACAAGACCTATTCCTTTTTCAGTGAACTGGACTCAACACCCCCTATTCACCGCACAAGAATATATCTGACTAGTAAGAATCTTCAAACCTATGTATTGATATCTCTCCGTAAGTGAGTCAAGGGGGTGTAAAGCGGCATAAACACAGCCGTGAAAAGCAGCTAAACCCCAATATAAAAATAAATTACTTTTCAAAACCCGTGAAACAAAGACAGTGAAAGAGAGAGAAATTCTTACAAAATTCGTTCAGGGGCTGTGATGCAACCTGGATTGACCATATCTAGACCCACAGCTGATTGAGACATAAGGGTGGACACTCTTGGGGCTGAGAGGTTCGGTGAGGTTGGGTGAGCCAACGCAGACCCTTTCAAGTAATACTGCATGGTACCCATCCCATGGGTCCCAAATCTCCAGGTTCAAGGGCATCTTCCTACGTCGAAAACAGGCATGAGAAACCCAGAAGATGGTACACCGTGTGATCGGGAAAGGTTTCTAAAACGCACCTCATTTCTCATCTCCTTTGCTCGGGTTCGCCATTCCAGCCGATTTACTAGCCATCTCCCTCCTTGGAGAATCAGCACCTATAACCTCCTGTTCCGTACAGGTTGCAATTTGTCCTGAGGATGAACGGGAAGAGGGGGAACCAATGAGAGACTAGCTCTAGGTGTTGGGACAGGCACAGGTCACTCTATTTTCCCATCAGGAAGAAGAATTAAGCACAAGCTCAGCCTGCCCCCCAGAACCAGAAGAGGGCCTGAAGCAATCCTGCGCTTTTGCGGCCAGCTCCCAAAAAAGCGAGTTGAAAAATGGAGCTCAGGGGCACTGCAATTCACAAACCTGCAGAGTTTTAAATGATACCTCTCGTCCACAAATATACTAAGGGAAGGCAACGAAGAGGCTTTGAAAGCAAGGCAGAATTGCAGGAAACAGATTTCAGGAGGTAGATTCGAATCGCCTTGAAAGCACATGAAAAGCGGCAAAACGTGGACAATGATGCCCTTGGCCAAAAAGGGCGTATGCGTTTTTTCCTGAATATATTCAGGAAAAAACGCATACGCCCTTTTTGGCCAACCAAGCAACCTGGAAAGGCCAATCAGCGCTCCAAAGAAGTCTCGCTTCCCAGCGGGCAAAAGGGCCATGCGGAAAAAAGTGTCCAAACCAGAAATGCAGGACCGGCCATGGAGAAATGGGAGCCTTGCTACGCTGATGGGTGGGATGTAAATTGCCAACAGCCACTCTGGAGAAGTGTACGGTGTGTTCTGAAACATCTAAAAAACACAGCTTGGAGAGCATAGGGCACTTCCACTCATGGGCGTATAAATTGGGAAAACTAAAAATCAGCAAGACACAGGCACCCCAAAGTTTAGGGCTGCTCTGTTGACAAGAACCCCCACTTCATTACACCTTAAATATCCTAGGAAAGAGAAAAATGGATAAAGAAGTTGGGGTCCTCATGTACAATGGAATATCACTCAGCCATGAAATCCACGTCATAAGGCTAGTAGCAGCACGATGAGTGGATTTAGGTACGACGATTCTAAGTGAAATAAGTCACACAGAAAAGACACTTATCATAAGATATCACTTAGAGAGGGAATGTAAAAACCGCTACACTTGAACTGAATTGCAAAACAGAACAGAGTCACACGTTTAGGAAACACACTATGGCTGCTGAACGGGAAAGGTGAGGTGGGGTGATGCATAAAACAAGGGTTTCAAATTAGCTCCGATACCGTTCCATAAACCCAATATGTAAGAGACAAGACCTATTCCTTTTTCAGTGAACTGGACTCAACACCCCCTATTCACCGCACAAGAATATATCTGACTAGTAAGAATCTTCAAACCTATGTATTGATATCTCTCCGTAAGTGAGTCAAGGGGGTGTAAAGCGGCATAAACACAGCCGTGAAAAGCATCTAAACCCCATTATAAAAATAAATTACTTTTCAAAACCCGTGAAACAAAGACAGTGAAAGAGAGAGAAATTCTTACAAAATTCGTTCAGGGGCTGTGATGCAACCTGGATTGACCATATCTAGACCCACAGCTGATTGAGACATAAGGGTGGACACTCTTGGGGCTGAGAGGTTCGGTGAGGTTGGGTGAGCCAACGCAGACCCTTTCAAGTAATACTGCATGGTACCCATCCCATGGGTCCCAAATCTCCAGGTTCAAGGGCATCTTCCTACGTCGAAAACAGGCATGAGAAACCCAGAAGATGCTACACCGTGTGATCGGGAAAGGTTTCTAAAACGCACCTCATTTCTCATCTCCTTTGCTCGGGTTCGCCATTCCAGCCGATTTACTAGCCATCTCCCTCCTTGGAGAATCAGCAACTTTAACCTCCTGTTCCGTACAGGTTGCAATTTGTCCTGAGGATGAACGGGAAGAGGGGGAACCAATGAGAGACTAGCTCTAGGTGTTGGGACAGGCACAGGTCACTCTATTTTCCCATCAGGAAGAAGAATTAAGCACAAGCTCAGCCTGCCCCCCAGAACCAGAAGAGGGCCTGAAGCAATCCTGCGCTTTTGCGGCCAGCTCCCAAAAAAGCGAGTTGAAAAATGGAGCTCAGGGGCACTGCAATTCACAAACCTGCAGAGTTTTAAATGATACCTCTTGTCCACAAATATATTAAGGGAAGGCAACGAAGAGGCTTTGAAAGCAAGGCAGAATTGCAGGAAACAGATTTCAGGAGGTAGATTCGAATCGCCTTGAAAGCACATGAAAAGCGGCAAAACGTGGACAATGATGCCCTTGGCCAAAAAGGGCGTATGCGTTTTTTCCTGAATATATTCAGGAAAAAACGCATACGCCCTTTTTGGCCAACCAAGCAACCTGGAAAGGCCAATCAGCGCCCCAAAGAAGTCTCGCTTCCCAGCGGGCAAAAGGGCCATGCGGAAAAAAGTGTCCAAACCAGAAATGCAGGACCGGCCATGGAGAAATGGGAGCCTTGCTACGCTGATGGGTGGGATGTAAATTGCCAACAGCCACTCTGGAGAAGTGTACGGTGTGTTCTGAAACATCTAAAAAACACAGCTTGGAGAGCATAGGGCACTTCCACTCATGGGCGTATAAATTGGGAAAACTAAAAATCAGCAAGACACAGGCACCCCAAAGTTTAGGGCTGCTCTGTTGACAAGAACCCCCACTTCATTACACCTTAAATATCCTAGGAAAGAGAAAAATGGATAAAGAAGTTGTGGTCCTCATGTACAATGGAATATCACTCAGCCATGAAATCAACGTCATAAGGCTAGTAGCAGCACGATGAGTGGATTTAGGTACGAAGATTCTAAGTGAAATAAGTCACACAGAAAAAGACACTTATCATAAGATATCACTTAGAGAGGGAATGTAAAAACCGCTACACTTGAACTGAATTGCAAAACAGAACAGAGTCACACGTTTAGGAAACACACTATGGCTGCTGAACGGGAAAGGTGAGGTGGGGTGATGCATAAAACAAGGGTTTCAAATTAGCTCCGATACCGTTCCATAAACCCAATATGTAAGAGACAAGACCTATTCCTTTTTCAGTGAACTGGACTCAACACCCCCTATTCACCGCACAAGAATATATCTGACTAGTAAGAATCTTCAAACCTATGTATTGATATCTCTCCGTAAGTGAGTCAAGGGGGTGTAAAGCGGCATAAACACAGCCGTGAAAAGCAGCTAAACCCCAATATAAAAATAAATTACTTTTCAAAACCCGTGAAACAAAGACAGTGAAAGAGAGAGAAATTCTTACAAAATTCGTTCAGGGGCTGTGATGCAACCTGGATTGACCATATCTAGACCCACAGCTGATTGAGACATAAGGGTGGACACTCTTGGGGCTGAGAGGTTCGGTGAGGTTGGGTGAGCCAACGCAGACCCTTTCAAGTAATACTGCATGGTACCCATCCCATGGGTCCCAAATCTCCAGGTTCAAGGGCATCTTCCTACGTCGAAAACAGGCATGAGAAACCCAGAAGATGCTACACCGTGTGATCGGGAAAGGTTTCTAAAACGCACCTCATTTCTCATCTCCTTTGCTCGGGTTCGCCATTCCAGCCGATTTACTAGCCATCTCCCTCCTTGGAGAATCAGCACCTTTAACCTCCTGTTCCGTACAGGTTGCAATTTGTCCTGAGGATGAACGGGAAGAGGGGGAACCAATGAGAGACTAGCTCTAGGTGTTGGGACAGGCACAGGTCACTCTATTTTCCCATCAGGAAGAAGAATTAAGCACAAGCTCAGCCTGCCCCCCAGAACCAGAAGAGGGCCTGAAGCAATCCTGCGCTTTTGCGGCCAGCTCCCAAAAAAGCGAGTTGAAAAATGGAGCTCAGGGGCACTGCAATTCACAAACCTGCACAGTTTTAAATGATACCTCTCGTCCACAAATATACTAAGGGAAGGCAACGAAGAGGCTTTGAAAGCAAGGCAGAATTGCAGGAAACAGATTTCAGGAGGTAGATTCGAATCGCCTTGAAAGCACATGAAAAGCGGCAAAACGTGGACAATGATGCCCTTGGCCAAAAAGGGCGTATGCGTTTTTTTCCTGAATATATTCAGGAAAAAACGCATACGCCCTTTTTGGCCAACCAAGCAACCTGGAAAGGCCAATCAGCGCTCCAAAGAAGTCTCGCTTCCCAGCGGGCAAAAGGGCCATGCGGAAAAAAGTGTCCAAACCAGAAATGCAGGACCGGCCATGGAGAAATGGGAGCCTTGCTACGCTGATGGGTGGGATGTAAATTGCCAACAGCCACTCTGGAGAAGTGTACGGTGTGTTCTGAAACATCTAAAAAACACAGCTTGGAGAGCATAGGGCACTTCCACTCATGGGCGTATAAATTGGGAAAACTAAAAATCAGCAAGACACAGGCACCCCAAAGTTTAGGGCTGCTCTGTTGACAAGAACCCCCACTTCATTACACCTTAAATATCCTAGGAAAGAGAAAAATGGATAAAGAAGTTGGGGTCCTCATGTACAATGGAATATCACTCAGCCATGAAATCCACGTCATAAGGCTAGTAGCAGCACGATGAGTGGATTTAGGTACGACGATTCTAAGTGAAATAAGTCACACAGAAAAGACACTTATCATAAGATATCACTTAGAGAGGGAATGTAAAAACCGCTACACTTGAACTGAATTGCAAAACAGAACAGAGTCACACGTTTAGGAAACACACTATGGCTGCTGAACGGGAAAGGTGAGGTGGGGTGATGCATAAAACAAGGGTTTCAAATTAGCTCCGATACCGTTCCATAAACCCAATATGTAAGAGACAAGACCTATTCCTTTTTCAGTGAACTGGACTCAACACCCCCTATTCACCGCACAAGAATATATCTGACTAGTAAGAATCTTCAAACCTATGTATTGATATCTCTCCCTAAGTGAGTCAAGGGGGTGTAAAGCGGCATAAACACAGCCGTGAAAAGCAGCTAAACCCCATTATAAAAATAAATTACTTTTCAAAACCCGTGAAACAAAGACAGTGAAAGAGAGAGAAATTCTTTCAAAATTCGTTCAGGGGCTGTGATGCAACCTGGATTGACCATATCTAGACCCACAGCTGATTGAGACATAAGGGTGGACACTCTTGGGGCTGAGAGGTTCGGTGAGGTTGGGTGAGCCAACGCAGACCCTTTCACGTAATACTGCATGGTACCCATCCCATGGGTTCCAAATCTCCAGGTTCAAGGGCATCTTCCTACGTCGAAAACAGGCATGAGAAACCCAGAAGATGGTACACCGTGTGATCGGGAAAGGTTTCTAAAACGCACCTCATTTCTCATCTCCTTTGCTCGGGTTCGCCAATCCAGCCGATTTACTAGCCATCTCCCTCCTTGGAGAATCAGCACCTTTAACCTCCTGTTCCGTACAGGTTGCAATTTGTCCTGAGGATGAAGGGGAAGAGGGGGAACCAATGAGAGACTAGCTCTAGGTGTTGGGACAGGCACAGGTCACTCTATTTTCCCATCAGGAAGAAGAATTAAGCACAAGCTCAGCCTGCCCCCCAGAACCAGAAGAGGGCCTGAAGCAATCCTGCGCTTTGGCGGCCATCTCCCAAAAAAGCAAGTTGAAAAATGGAGCTCAGGGGCACTGCAATTCACAAACCTGCAGAGTTTTAAATGATACCTCTCGTCCACAAATATATTAAGGGAAGGCAACGAAGAGGCTTTGAAAGCAAGGCAGAATTGCAGGAAACAGATTTCAGGAGGTAGATTCGAATCGCCTTGAAAGCACATGAAAAGCGGCAAAACGTGGACAATGATGCCCTTGGCCAAAAAGGGCGTATGCGTTTTTTCCTGAATATATTCAGGAAAAAACGCATACGCCCTTTTTGGCCAACCAAGCAACCTGGAAAGGCCAATCAGCGCTCCAAAGAAGTCTCGCTTCCCAGCGGGCAAAAGGGCCATGCGGAAAAAAGTGTCCAAACCAGAAATGCAGGACCGGCCATGGAGAAATGGGAGCCTTGCTACGCTGATGGGTGGGATGTAAATTGCCAACAGCCACTCTGGAGAAGTGTACGGTGTGTTCTGAAACATCTAAAAAACACAGCTTGGAGAGCATAGGGCACTTCCACTCATGGGCGTATAAATTGGGAAAACTAAAAATCAGCAAGACACAGGCACCCCAAAGTTTAGGGCTGCTCTGTTGACAAGAACCCCCACTTCATTACACCTTAAATATCCTAGGAAAGAGAAAAATGGATAAAGAAGTTGTGGTCCTCATGTACAATGGAATATCACTCAGCCATGAAATCAACGTCATAAGGCTAGTAGCAGCACGATGAGTGGATTTAGGTACGAAGATTCTAAGTGAAATAAGTCACACAGAAAAAGACACTTATCATAAGATATCACTTAGAGAGGGAATGTAAAAACCGCTACACTTGAACTGAATTGCAAAACAGAACAGAGTCACACGTTTAGGAAACACACTATGGCTGCTGAACGGGAAAGGTGAGGTGGGGTGATGCATAAAACAAGGGTTTCAAATTAGCTCCGATACCGTTCCATAAACCCAATATGTAAGAGACAAGACCTATTCCTTTTTCAGTGAACTGGACTCAACACCCCCTATTCACCGCACAAGAATATATCTGACTAGTAAGAATCTTCAAACCTATGTATTGATATCTCTCTGTAAGTGAGTCAAGGGGGTGTAAAGCGGCATAAACACAGCCGTGAAAAGCAGCTAAACCCCATTATAAAAATAAATTACTTTTCAAAACCCGTGAAACAAAGACAGTGAAAGAGAGAGAAATTCTTACAAAATTCGTTCAGGGGCTGTGATGCAACCTGGATTGACCATATCTAGACCCACAGCTGATTGAGACATAAGGGTGGACACTCTTGGGGCTGAGAGGTTCGGTGAGGTTGGGTGAGCCAACGCAGACCCTTTCAAGTAATACTGCATGGTACCCATCCCATGGGTCCCAAATCTCCAGGTTCAAGGGCATCTTCCTACGTCGAAAACAGGCATGAGAAACCCAGAAGATGGTACACCGTGTGATCGGGAAAGGTTTCTAAAACGCACCTCATTTCTCATCTCCTTTGCTCGGGTTCGCCATTCCAGCCGATTTACTAGCCGTCTCCCTCCTTGGAGAATCAGCACCTTTAACCTCCTGTTCCGTACAGGTTGCAATTTGTCCTGAGGATGAACGGGAAGAGGGGGAACCAATGAGAGACTAGCTCTAGGTGTTGGGACAGGCACAGGTCACTCTATTTTCCCATCAGGAAGAAGAATTAAGCACAAGCTCAGCCTGCCCCCCAGAACCAGAAGAGGGCCTGAAGCAATCCTGCGCTTTTGCGGCCAGCTCCCAAAAAAGCGAGTTGAAAAATGGAGCTCAGGGGCACTGCAATTCACAAACCTGCAGAGTTTTAAATGATACCTCTCGTCCACAAATATACTAAGGGAAGGCAACGAAGAGGCTTTGAAAGCAAGGCAGAATTGCAGGAAACAGATTTCAGGAGGTAGATTCGAATCGCCTTGAAAGCACATGAAAAGCGGCAAAACGTGGACAATGATGCCCTTGGCCAAAAAGGGCGTATGCGTTTTTTCCTGAATATATTCAGGAAAAAACGCATACGCCCTTTTTGGCCAACCAAGCAACCTGGAAAGGCCAATCAGCGCTCCAAAGAAGTCTCGCTTCCCAGCGGGCAAAAGGGCCATGCGGAAAAAAGTGTCCAAACCAGAAATGCAGGACCGGCCATGGAGAAATGGGAGCCTTGCTACGCTGATGGGTGGGATGTAAATTGCCAACAGCCACTCTGGAGAAGTGTACGGTGTGTTCTGAAACATCTAAAAAACACAGCTTGGAGAGCATAGGGCACTTCCACTCATGGGCGTATAAATTGGGAAAACTAAAAATCAGCAAGACACAGGCACCCCAAAGTTTAGGGCTGCTCTGTTGACAAGAACCCCCACTTCATTACACCTTAAATATCCTAGGAAAGAGAAAAATGGATAAAGAAGTTGGGGTCCTCATGTACAATGGAATATCACTCAGCCATGAAATCCACGTCATAAGGATAGTAGCAGCACGATGAGTGGATTTAGGTACGACGATTCTAAGTGAAATAAGTCACACAGAAAAAGACACTTATCATAAGATATCACTTCTAGAGGGAATGTAAAAACCGCTACACTTGAACTGAATTGCAAAACAGAACAGAGTCACACGTTTAGGAAACACACTATGGCTGCTGAACGGGAAAGGTGAGGTGGTGTGATGCATAAAACAAGGGTTTCAAATTAGCTCCGATTCTGTTCCATAAACCCAATATGTAAGAGACAAGACCTATTCCTTTTTCAGTGAACTGGACTCAACACCCCCTATTCACCGCACAAGAATATATCTGACTAGTAAGAATCTTCAAACCTATGTATTGATATCTCTCCGTAAGTGAGTCAAGGGGGTGTAAAGCGGCATAAACACAGCCGTGAAAAGCAGCTAAACCCCAATATAAAAATAAATTACTTTTCAAAACCCGTGAAACAAAGACAGTGAAAGAGAGAGAAATTCTTACAAAATTCGTTCAGGGGCTGTGATGCAACCTGGATTGACCATATCTAGACCCACAGCTGATTGAGACATAAGGGTGGACACTCTTGGGGCTGAGAGGTTCGGTGAGGTTGGGTGAGCCAACGCAGACCCTTTCAAGTAATACTGCATGGTACCCATCCCATGGGTCCCAAATCTCCAGGTTCAAGGGCATCTTCCTACGTCGAAAACAGGCATGAGAAACCCAGAAGATGGTACACCGTGTGATCGGGAAAGGTTTCTAAAACGCACCTCATTTCTCATCTCCTTTGCTCGGGTTCGCCATTCCAGCCGATTTACTAGCCATCTCCCTCCTTGGAGAATCAGCACCTTTAACCTCCTGTTCCGTACAGGTTGCAATTTGTCCTGAGGATGAAGGGGAAGAGGGGGAACCAATGAGAGACTAGCTCTAGGTGTTGGGACAGGCACAGGTCACTCTATTTTCCCATCAGGAAGAAGAATCAAGCACAAGCTCAGCCTGCCCCCGAGAACCAGAAGAGGGCCTGAAGCAATCCTGCGCTTTTGCGGCCAGCTCCCAAAAAAGCGAGTTGAAAAATGGAGCTCAGGGGCACTGCAATTCACAAACCTGCACAGTTTTAAATGATACCTCTCGTCCACAAATATACTAAGGGAAGGCAACGAAGAGGCTTTGAAAGCAAGGCAGAATTGCAGGAAACAGATTTCAGGAGGTAGATTCGAATCGCCTTGAAAGCACATGAAAAGCGGCAAAACGTGGACAATGATGCCCTTGGCCAAAAAGGGCGTATGCGTTTTTTCCTGAATATATTCAGGAAAAAACGCATACGCCCTTTTTGGCCAACCAAGCAACCTGGAAAGGCCAAGCAGCGCTCCAAAGAAGTCTCGCTTCCCAGCGGGCAAAAGGGCCATGCGGAAAAAAGTGTCCAAACCAGAAATGCAGGACCGCCCATGGAGAAATGGGAGCCTTGCTACGCTGATGGGTGGGATGTAAATTGCCAACAGCCACTCTGGAGAAGTGTACGGTGTGTTCTGAAACATCTAAAAAACACAGCTTGGAGAGCATAGGGCACTTCCACTCATGGGCGTATAAATTGGGAAAACTAAAAATCAGCAAGACACAGGCACCCCAAAGTTTAGGGCTGCTCTGTGGACAAGAACCCCCACTTCATTACACCTTAAATATCCTAGGAAAGAGAAAAATGGATAAAGAAGTTGGGGTCCTCATGTACAATGGAATATCACTCAGCCATGAAATCCACGTCATAAGGCTAGTAGCAGCACGATGAGTGGATTTAGGTACGACGATTCTAAGTGAAATAAGTCACACAGAAAAAGACACTTATCATAAGATATCACTTCTAGAGGGAATGTAAAAACCGCTACACTTGAACTGAATTGCAAAACAGAACAGAGTCACACGTTTAGGAAACACACTATGGCTGCTGAACGGGAAAGGTGAGGTGGGGTGATGCATAAAACAAGGGTTTCAAATTAGCTCCGATACCGTTCCATAAACCCAATATGTAAGAGACAAGACCTATTCCTTTTTCAGTGAACTGGACTCAACACCCCCTATTCACCGCACAAGAATATATCTGACTAGGAAGAATCTTCAAACCTATGTATTGATATCTCTCTGTAAGTGAGTCAAGGGGGTGTAAAGCGGCATAAACACAGCCGTGAAAAGCAGCTAAACCCCATTATAAAAATAAATTACTTTTCAAAACCCGTGAAACAAAGACAGTGAAAGAGAGAGAAATTCTTACAAAATTCGTTCAGGGGCTGTGATGCAACCTGGATTGACCATATCTAGACCCACAGCTGATTGAGACATAAGGGTGGACACTCTTGGGGCTGAGAGGTTCGGTGAGGTTGGGTGAGCCAACGCAGACCCTTTCAAGTAATACTGCATGGTACCCATCCCATGGGTCCCAAATCTCCAGGTTCAAGGGCATCTTCCTACGTCGAAAACAGGCATGAGAAACCCAGAAGATGGTACACCGTGTGATCGGGAAAGGTTTCTAAAACGCACCTCATTTCTCATCTCCTTTGCTCGGGTTCGCCATTCCAGCCGATTTACTAGCCATCTCCCTCCTTGGAGAATCAGCACCTTTAACCTCCTGTTCCGTACAGGTTGCAATTTGTCCTGAGGATGAACGGGAAGAGGGGGAACCAATGAGAGACTAGCTCTAGGTGTTGGGACAGGCACAGGTCACTCTATTTTCCCATCAGGAAGAAGAATTAAGCACAAGCTCAGCCTGCCCCCCAGAACCAGAAGAGGGCCTGAAGCAATCCTGCGCTTTTGCGGCCAGCTCCCAAAAAAGCGAGTTGAAAAATGGAGCTCAGGGGCACTGCAATTCACAAACCTGCAGAGTTTTAAATGATACCTCTCGTCCACAAATATATTAAGGGAAGGCAACGAAGAGGCTTTGAAAGCAAGGCAGAATTGCAGGAAACAGATTTCAGGAGGTAGATTCGAATCGCCTTGAAAGCACATGAAAAGCGGCAAAACGTGGACAATGATGCCCTTGGCCAAAAAGGGCGTATGCGTTTTTTCCTGAATATATTCAGGAAAAAACGCATACGCCCTTTTTGGCCAACCAAGCAACCTGGAAAGGCCAATCAGCGCTCCAAAGAAGTCTCGCTTCCCAGCGGGCAAAAGGGCCATGCGGAAAAAAGTGTCCAAACCAGAAATGCAGGACCGGCCATGGAGAAATGGGAGCCTTGCTACGCTGATGGGTGGGATGTAAATTGCCAACAGCCACTCTGGAGAAGTGTACGGTGTGTTCTGAAACATCTAAAAAACACAGCTTGGAGAGCATAGGGCACTTCCACTCATGGGCGTATAAATTGGGAAAACTAAAAATCAGCAAGACACAGGCACCCCAAAGTTTAGGGCTGCTCTGTGGACAAGAACCCCCACTTCATTACACCTTAAATATCCTAGGAAAGAGAAAAATGGATAAAGAAGTTGGGGTCCTCATGTACAATGGAATATCACTCAGCCATGAAATCCACGTCATAAGGCTAGTAGCAGCACGATGAGTGGATTTAGGTACGACGATTCTAAGTGAAATAAGTCACACAGAAAAAGACACTTATCATAAGATATCACTTAGAGAGGGAATGTAAAAACCGCTACACTTGAACTGAATTGCAAAACAGAACAGAGTCACACGTTTAGGAAACACACTATGGCTGCTGAACGGGAAAGGTGAGGTGGGGTGATGCATAAAACAAGGGTTTCAAATTAGCTCCGATACCGTTCCATAAACCCAATATGTAAGAGACAAGACCTATTCCTTTTTCAGTGAACTGGACTCAACACCCCCTATTCACCGCACAAGAATATATCTGACTAGGAAGAATCTTCAAACCTATGTATTGATATCTCTCTGTAAGTGAGTCAAGGGGGTGTAAAGCGGCATAAACACAGCCGTGAAAAGCAGCTAAACCCCATTATAAAAATAAATTACTTTTCAAAACCCGTGAAACAAAGACAGTGAAAGAGAGAGAAATTCTTACAAAATTCGTTCAGGGGCTGTGATGCAACCTGGATTGACCATATCTAGACCCACAGCTGATTGAGACATAAGGGTGGACACTCTTGGGGCTGAGAGGTTCGGTGAGGTTGGGTGAGCCAACGCAGACCCTTTCAAGTAATACTGCATGGTACCCATCCCATGGGTCCCAAATCTCCAGGTTCAAGGGCATCTTCCTACGTCGAAAACAGGCATGAGAAACCCAGAAGATGGTACACCGTGTGATCGGGAAAGGTTTCTAAAACGCACCTCATTTCTCATCTCCTTTGCTCGGGTTCGCCATTCCAGCCGATTTACTAGCCATCTCCCTCCTTGGAGAATCAGCACCTTTAACCTCCTGTTCCGTACAGGTTGCAATTTGTCCTGAGGATGAACGGGAAGAGGGGGAACCAATGAGAGACTAGCTCTAGGTGTTGGGACAGGCACAGGTCACTCTATTTTCCCATCAGGAAGAAGAATTAAGCACAAGCTCAGCCTGCCCCCCAGAACCAGAAGAGGGCCTGAAGCAATCCTGCGCTTTTGCGGCCAGCTCCCAAAAAAGCGAGTTGAAAAATGGAGCTCAGGGGCACTGCAATTCACAAACCTGCAGAGTTTTAAATGATACCTCTCGTCCACAAATATATTAAGGGAAGGCAACGAAGAGGCTTTGAAAGCAAGGCAGAATTGCAGGAAACAGATTTCAGGAGGTAGATTCGAATCGCCTTGAAAGCACATGAAAAGCGGCAAAACGTGGACAATGATGCCCTTGGCCAAAAAGGGCGTATGCGTTTTTTCCTGAATATATTCAGGAAAAAACGCATACGCCCTTTTTGGCCAACCAAGCAACCTGGAAAGGCCAATCAGCGCTCCAAAGAAGTCTCGCTTCCCAGCGGGCAAAAGGGCCATGCGGAAAAAAGTGTCCAAACCAGAAATGCAGGACCGGCCATGGAGAAATGGGAGCCTTGCTACGCTGATGGGTGGGATGTAAATTGCCAACAGCCACTCTGGAGAAGTGTACGGTGTGTTCTGAAACATCTAAAAAACACAGCTTGGAGAGCATAGGGCACTTCCACTCATGGGCGTATAAATTGGGAAAACTAAAAATCAGCAAGACACAGGCACCCCAAAGTTTAGGGCTGCTCTGTGGACAAGAACCCCCACTTCATTACACCTTAAATATCCTAGGAAAGAGAAAAATGGATAAAGAAGTTGGGGTCCTCATGTACAATGGAATATCACTCAGCCATGAAATCCACGTCATAAGGCTAGTAGCAGCACGATGAGTGGATTTAGGTACGACGATTCTAAGTGAAATAAGTCACACAGAAAAAGACACTTATCATAAGATATCACTTAGAGAGGGAATGTAAAAACCGCTACACTTGAACTGAATTGCAAAACAGAACAGAGTCACACGTTTAGGAAACACACTATGGCTGCTGAACGGGAAAGGTGAGGTGGGGTGATGCATAAAACAAGGGTTTCAAATTAGCTCCGATACCGTTCCATAAACCCAATATGTAAGAGACAAGACCTATTCCTTTTTCAGTGAACTGGACTCAACACCCTCTATTCACCGCACAAGAATATATCTGACTAGTAAGAATCTTCAAACCTATGTATTGATATCTCTCTGTAAGTGAGTCAAGGGGGTGTAAAGCGGCATAAACACAGCCGTGAAAAGCAGCTAAACCCCATTATAAAAATAAATTACTTTTCAAAACCCGTGAAACAAAGACAGTGAAAGAGAGAGAAATTCTTACAAAATTCGTTCAGGGGCTGTGATGCAACCTGGATTGACGATATCTAGACCCACAGCTGATTGAGACATAAGGGTGGACACTCTTGGGGCTGAGAGGTTCGGTGAGGTTGGGTGAGCCAACGCAGACCCTTTCAAGTAATACTGCATGGTACCCATCCCATGGGTCCCAAATCTCCAGGTTCAAGGGCATCTTCCTACGTCGAAAACAGGCATGAGAAACCCAGAAGATGGTACACCGTGTGATCGGGAAAGGTTTCTAAAACGCACCTCATTTCTCATCTCCTTTGCTCGGGTTCGCCATTCCAGCCGATTTACTAGCCGTCTCCCTCCTTGGAGAATCAGCACCTTTAACCTCCTGTTCCGTACAGGTTGCAATTTGTCCTGAGGATGAACGGGAAGAGGGGGAACCAATGAGAGACTAGCTCTAGGTGTTGGGACAGGCACAGGTCACTCTATTTTCCCATCAGGAAGAAGAATTAAGCACAAGCTCAGCCTGCCCCCCAGAACCAGAAGAGGGCCTGAAGCAATCCTGCGCTTTTGCGGCCAGCTCCCAAAAAAGCGAGTTGAAAAATGGAGCTCAGGGGCACTGCAATTCACAAACCTGCACAGTTTTAAATGATACCTCTCGTCCACAAATATACTAAGGGAAGGCAACGAAGAGGCTTTGAAAGCAAGGCAGAATTGCAGGAAACAGATTTCAGGAGGTAGATTCGAATCGCCTTGAAAGCACATGAAAAGCGGCAAAACGTGGACAATGATGCCCTTGGCCAAAAAGGGCGTATGCGTTTTTTCCTGAATATATTCAGGAAAAAACGCATACGCCCTTTTTGGCCAACCAAGCAACCTGGAAAGGCCAATCAGCGCTCCAAAGAAGTCTCGCTTCCCAGCGGGCAAAAGGGCCATGCGGAAAAAAGTGTCCAAACCAGAAATGCAGGACCGGCCATGGAGAAATGGGAGCCTTGCTACGCTGATGGGTGGGATGTAAATTGCCAACAGCCACTCTGGAGAAGTGTACGGTGTGTTCTGAAACATCTAAAAAACACAGCTTGGAGAGCATAGGGCACTTCCACTCATGGGCGTATAAATTGGGAAAACTAAAAATCAGCAAGACACAGGCACCCCAAAGTTTAGGGCTGCTCTGTTGACAAGAACCCCCACTTCATTACACCTTAAATATCCTAGGAAAGAGAAAAATGGATAAAGAAGTGGTGGTCCTCATGTACAATGGAATATCACTCAGCCATGAAATCCACGTCATAAGGCTAGTAGCAGCACGATGAGTGGATTTAGGTACGAAGATTCTAAGTGAAATAAGTCACACAGAAAAAGACACTTATCATAAGATATCACTTAGAGAGGGAATGTAAAAACCGCTACACTTGAACTGAATTGCAAAACAGAACAGAGTCACACGTTTAGGAAACACACTATGGCTGCTGAACGGGAAAGGTGAGGTGGGGTGATGCATAAAACAAGGGTTTCAAATTAGCTCCGATACCGTTCCATAAACCCAATATGTAAGAGACAAGACCTATTCCTTTTTCAGTGAACTGGACTCAACACCCCCTATTCACCGCACAAGAATATATCTGACTAGTAAGAATCTTCAAACCTATGTATTGATATCTCTCCGTAAGTGAGTCAAGGGGGTGTAAAGCGGCATAAACACAGCCGTGAAAAGCAGCTAAACCCCAATATAAAAATAAATTACTTTTCAAAACCAGTGAAACAAAGACAGTGAAAGAGAGAGAAATTCTTACAAAATTCGTTCAGGGGCTGTGATGCAACCTGGATTGACCATATCTAGACCCACAGCTGATTGAGACATAAGGGTGGACACTCTTGGGGCTGAGAGGTTCGGTGAGGTTGGGTGAGCCAACGCAGACCCTTTCAAGTAATACTGCATGGTACCCATCCCATGGGTCCCAAATCTCCAGGTTCAAGGGCATCTTCCTACGTCGAAAACAGGCATGAGAAACCCAGAAGATGGTACACGGTGTGATCGGGAAAGGTTTCTAAAACGCACCTCATTTCTCATCTCCTTTGCTCGGGTTCGCCATTCCAGCCGATTTACTAGCCGTCTCCCTCCTTGGAGAATCAGCACCTTTAACCTCCTGTTCCATACAGGTTGCAATTTGTCCTGAGGATGAACGGAAGAGGGGGAACCAATGAGAGACTAGCTCTAGGTGTTGGGACAGGCACAGGTCACTCTATTTTCCATCAGGAAGAAGAATTAAGCACAAGCTCAGCCTGCCCCCCAGAACCAGAAGAGGGCCTGAAGCAATCCTGCGCTTTGCGGCCAGCTCCCAAAAAAGCGAGTTGAAAAATGGAGCTCAGGGGCACTGCAATTCACAAACCTGCACAGGTTTAAATGATACCTCTCGTCCACAAATATACTAAGGGAAGGCAACGAAGAGGCTTTGAAAGCAAGGCAGAATTGCAGGAAACAGATTTCAGGAGGTAGATTCGAATCGCCTTGAAAGCACATGAAAAGCGGCAAAACGTGGACAATGATGCCCTTGGCCAAAAAGGGCATATGCGTTTTTTTTCCTGAATATATTCAGGAAAAAACGCATACGCCCTTTTTGGCCAACCAAGCAACCTGGAAAGGCCAATCAGCGCTCCAAAGAAGTCTCGCTTCCCAGCGGGCAAAAGGGCCATGCGGAAAAAAGTGTCCAAACCAGAAATGCAGGACCGGCCATGGAGAAATGGGAGCCTTGCTACGCTGATGGGTGGGATGTAAATTGCCAACAGCCACTCTGGGAGAAGTGTACGGTGTGTTCTGAAACATCTAAAAAACACAGCTTGGAGAGCATAGGGCACTTCCACTCATGGGCGTATAAATTGGGAAAACTAAAAATCAGCAAGACACAGGCACCCCAAAGTTTAGGGCTGCTCTGTTGACAAGAACCCCCACTTCATTACACCTTAAATATCCTAGGAAAGAGAAAAATGGATAAAGAAGTTGGGGTCCTCATGTACAATGGAATATCACTCAGCCATGAAATCCACGTCATAAGGCTAGTAGCAGCACGATGAGTGGATTTAGGTACGACGATTCTAAGTGAAATAAGTCACACAGAAAAGACACTTATCATAAGATATCACTTAGAGAGGGAATGTAAAAACCGCTACACTTGAACTGAATTGCAAAACAGAACAGAGTCACACGTTTAGGAAACACACTATGGCTGCTGAACGGGAAAGGTGAGGTGGGGTGATGCATAAAACAAGGGTTTCAAATTAGCTCCGATACCGTTCCATAAACCCAATATGTAAGAGACAAGACCTATTCCTTTTTCAGTGAACTGGACTCAACACCCCCTATTCACCGCACAAGAATATATCTGACTAGTAAGAATCTTCAAACCTATGTATTGATATCTCTCCGTAAGTGAGTCAAGGGGGTGTAAAGCGGCATAAACACAGCCGTGAAAAGCAGCTAAACCCCATTATAAAAATGAATTACTTTTCAAAACCCGTGAAACAAAGACAGTGAAAGAGAGAGAAATTCTTACAAAATTCGTTCAGGGGCTGTGATGCAACCTGGATTGACCATATCTAGACCCACAGCTGATTGAGACATAAGGGTGGACACTCTTGGGGCTGAGAGGTTCGGTGAGGTTGGGTGAGCCAACGCAGACCCTTTCAAGTAATACTGCATGGTACCCATCCCATGGGTCCCAAATCTCCAGGTTCAAGGGCATCTTCCTACGTCGAAAACAGGCATGAGAAACCCAGAAGATGGTACACCGTGTGATCGGGAAAGGTTTCTAAAACGCACCTCATTTCTCATCTCCTTTGCTCGGGTTCGCCATTCCAGCCGATTTACTAGCCATCTCCCTCCTTGGAGAATCAGCAACTTTAACCTCCTGTTCCGTACAGGTTGCAATTTGTCCTGAGGATGAACGGGAAGAGGGGGAACCAATGAGAGACTAGCTCTAGGTGTTGGGACAGGCACAGGTCACTCTATTTTCCCATCAGGAAGAAGAATTAAGCACAAGCTCAGCCTGCCCCCCAGAACCAGAAGAGGGCCTGAAGCAATCCTGCGCTTTTGCGGCCAGCTCCCAAAAAAGCGAGTTGAAAAATGGAGCTCAGGGGCACTGCAATTCACAAACCTGCAGAGTTTTAAATGATACCTCTCGTCCACAAATATATTAAGGGAAGGCAACGAAGAGGCTTTGAAAGCAAGGCAGAATTGCAGGAAACAGATTTCAGGAGGTAGATTCGAATCGCCTTGAAAGCACATGAAAAGCGGCAAAACGTGGACAATGATGCCCTTGGCCAAAAAGGGCGTATGCGTTTTTTCCTGAATATATTCAGGAAAAAACGCATACGCCCTTTTTGGCCAACCAAGCAACCTGGAAAGGCCAATCAGCGCCCCAAAGAAGTCTCGCTTCCCAGCGGGCAAAAGGGCCATGCGGAAAAAAGTGTCCAAACCAGAAATGCAGGATTGGCCATGGAGAAATGGGAGCCTTGCTACGCTGATGGGTGGGATGTAAATTGCCAACAGCCACTCTGGAGAAGTGTACGGTGTGTTCTGAAACATCTAAAAAACACAGCTTGGAGAGCATAGGGCACTTCCACTCATGGGCGTATAAATTGGGAAAACTAAAAATCAGCAAGACACAGGCACCCCAAAGTTTAGGGCTGCTCTGTTGACAAGAACCCCCACTTCATTACACCTTAAATATCCTAGGAAAGAGAAAAATGGATAAAGAAGTTGGGGTCCTCATGTACAATGGAATATCACTCAGCCATGAAATCAACGTCATAAGGCTAGTAGCAGCACGATGAGTGGATTTAGGTACGAAGATTCTAAGTGAAATAAGTCACACAGAAAAAGACACTTATCATAAGATATCACTTAGAGAGGGAATGTAAAAACCGCTACACTTGAACTGAATTGCAAAACAGAACAGAGTCACACGTTTAGGAAACACACTATGGCTGCTGAACGGGAAAGGTGAGGTGGGGTGATGCATAAAACAAGGGTTTCAAATTAGCTCCGATACCGTTCCATAAACCCAATATGTAAGAGACAAGACCTATTCCTTTTTCAGTGAACTGGACTCAACACCCCCTATTCACCGCACAAGAATATATCTGACTAGTAAGAATCTTCAAACCTATGTATTGATATCTCTCCGTAAGTGAGTCAAGGGGGTGTAAAGCGGCATAAACACAGCCGTGAAAAGCAGCTAAACCCCAATATAAAAATAAATTACTTTTCAAAACCCGTGAAACAAAGACAGTGAAAGAGAGAGAAATTCTTACAAAATTCGTTCAGGGGCTGTGATGCAACCTGGATTGACCATATCTAGACCCACAGCTGATTGAGACATAAGGGTGGACACTCTTGGGGCTGAGAGGTTCGGTGAGGTTGGGTGAGCCAACGCAGACCCTTTCAAGTAATACTGCATGGTACCCATCCCATGGGTCCCAAATCTCCAGGTTCAAGGGCATCTTCCTACGTCGAAAACAGGCATGAGAAACCCAGAAGATGCTACACCGTGTGATCGGGAAAGGTTTCTAAAACGCACCTCATTTCTCATCTCCTTTGCTCGGGTTCGCCATTCCAGCCGATTTACTAGCCATCTCCCTCCTTGGAGAATCAGCACCTTTAACCTCCTGTTCCGTACAGGTTGCAATTTGTCCTGAGGATGAACGGGAAGAGGGGGAACCAATGAGAGACTAGCTCTAGGTGTTGGGACAGGCACAGGTCACTCTATTTTCCCATCAGGAAGAAGAATTAAGCACAAGCTCAGCCTGCCCCCCAGAACCAGAAGAGGGCCTGAAGCAATCCTGCGCTTTTGCGGCCAGCTCCCAAAAAAGCGAGTTGAAAAATGGAGCTCAGGGGCACTGCAATTCAAAAACCTGCACAGTTTTAAATGATACCTCTCGTCCACAAATATATTAAGGGAAGGCAACGAAGAGGCTTTGAAAGCAAGGCAGAATTGCAGGAAACAGATTTCAGGAGGTAGATTCGAATCGCCTTGAAAGCACATGAAAAGCGGCAAAACGTGGACAATGATGCCCTTGGCCAAAAAGGGCATATGCGTTTTTTTCCTGAATATATTCAGGAAAAAACGCATACGCCCTTTTTGGCCAACCAAGCAACCTGGAAAGGCCAATCAGCGCTCCAAAGAAGTCTCGCTTCCCAGCGGGCAAAAGGGCCATGCGGAAAAAAGTGTCCAAACCAGAAATGCAGGACCGGCCATGGAGAAATGGGAGCCTTGCTACGCTGATGGGTGGGATGTAAATTGCCAACAGCCACTCTGGAGAAGTGTACGGTGTGTTCTGAAACATCTAAAAAACACAGCTTGGAGAGCATAGGGCACTTCCACTCATGGGCGTATAAATTGGGAAAACTAAAAATCAGCAAGACACAGGCACCCCAAAGTTTAGGGCTGCTCTGTTGACAAGAACCCCCACTTCATTACACCTTAAATATCCTAGGAAAGAGAAAAATGGATAAAGAAGTTGGGGTCCTCATGTACAATGGAATATCACTCAGCCATGAAATCCACGTCATAAGGCTAGTAGCAGCACGATGAGTGGATTTAGGTACGACGATTCTAAGTGAAATAAGTCACACAGAAAAGACACTTATCATAAGATATCACTTAGAGAGGGAATGTAAAAACCGCTACACTTGAACTGAATTGCAAAACAGAACAGAGTCACACGTTTAGGAAACACACTATGGCTGCTGAACGGGAAAGGTGAGGTGGGGTGATGCATAAAACAAGGGTTTCAAATTAGCTCCGATACCGTTCCATAAACCCAATATGTAAGAGACAAGACCTATTCCTTTTTCAGTGAACTGGACTCAACACCCCCTATTCACCGCACAAGAATATATCTGACTAGTAAGAATCTTCAAACCTATGTATTGATATCTCTCCGTAAGTGAGTCAAGGGGGTGTAAAGCGGCATAAACACAGCCGTGAAAAGCAGCTAAACCCCATTATAAAAATAAATTACTTTTCAAAACCCGTGAAACAAAGACAGTGAAAGAGAGAGAAATTCTTACAAAATTCGTTCAGGGGCTGTGATGCAACCTGGATTGACCATATCTAGACCCACAGCTGATTGAGACATAAGGGTGGACACTCTTGGGGCTGAGAGGTTCGGTGAGGTTGGGTGAGCCAACGCAGACCCTTTCACGTAATACTGCATGGTACCCATCCCATGGGTTCCAAATCTCCAGGTTCAAGGGCATCTTCCTACGTCGAAAACAGGCATGAGAAACCCAGAAGATGGTACACCGTGTGATCGGGAAAGGTTTCTAAAACGCACCTCATTTCTCATCTCCTTTGCTCGGGTTCGCCAATCCAGCCGATTTACTAGCCATCTCCCTCCTTGGAGAATCAGCACCTTTAACCTCCTGTTCCGTACAGGTTGCAATTTGTCCTGAGGATGAAGGGGAAGAGGGGGAACCAATGAGAGACTAGCTCTAGGTGTTGGGACAGGCACAGGTCACTCTATTTTCCCATCAGGAAGAAGAATTAAGCACAAGCTCAGCCTGCCCCCCAGAACCAGAAGAGGGCCTGAAGCAATCCTGCGCTTTGGCGGCCATCTCCCAAAAAAGCAAGTTGAAAAATGGAGCTCAGGGGCACTGCAATTCACAAACCTGCAGAGTTTTAAATGATACCTCTCGTCCACAAATATATTAAGGGAAGGCAACGAAGAGGCTTTGAAAGCAAGGCAGAATTGCAGGAAACAGATTTCAGGAGGTAGATTCGAATCGCCTTGAAAGCACATGAAAAGCGGCAAAACTTGGACAATGATGCCCTTGGCCAAAAAGGGCGTATGCGTTTTTTCCTGAATATATTCAGGAAAAAACGCATACGCCCTTTTTGGCCAACCAAGCAACCTGGAAAGGCCAATCAGCGCTCCAAAGAAGTCTCGCTTCCCAGCGGGCAAAAGGGCCATGCGGAAAAAAGTGTCCAAACCAGAAATGCAGGACCGGCCATGGAGAAATGGGAGCCTTGCTACGCTGATGGGTGGGATGTAAATTGCCAACAGCCACTCTGGAGAAGTGTACGGTGTGTTCTGAAACATCTAAAAAACACAGCTTGGAGAGCATAGGGCACTTCCACTCATGGGCGTATAAATTGGGAAAACTAAAAATCAGCAAGACACAGGCACCCCAAAGTTTAGGGCTGCTCTGTTGACAAGAACCCCCACTTCATTACACCTTAAATATCCTAGGAAAGAGAAAAATGGATAAAGAAGTTGTGGTCCTCATGTACAATGGAATATCACTCAGCCATGAAATCAACGTCATAAGGCTAGTAGCAGCACGATGAGTGGATTTAGGTACGAAGATTCTAAGTGAAATAAGTCACACAGAAAAAGACACTTATCATAAGATATCACTTAGAGAGGGAATGTAAAAACCGCTACACTTGAACTGAATTGCAAAACAGAACAGAGTCACACGTTTAGGAAACACACTATGGCTGCTGAACGGGAAAGGTGAGGTGGGGTGATGCATAAAACAAGGGTTTCAAATTAGCTCCGATACCGTTCCATAAACCCAATATGTAAGAGACAAGACCTATTCCTTTTTCAGTGAACTGGACTCAACACCCCCTATTCACCGCACAAGAATATATCTGACTAGTAAGAATCTTCAAACCTATGTATTGATATCTCTCTGTAAGTGAGTCAAGGGGGTGTAAAGCGGCATAAACACAGCCGTGAAAAGCAGCTAAACCCCATTATAAAAATAAATTACTTTTCAAAACCCGTGAAACAAAGACAGTGAAAGAGAGAGAAATTCTTACAAAATTCGTTCAGGGGCTGTGATGCAACCTGGATTGACCATATCTAGACCCACAGCTGATTGAGACATAAGGGTGGACACTCTTGGGGCTGAGAGGTTCGGTGAGGTTGGGTGAGCCAACGCAGACCCTTTCAAGTAATACTGCATGGTACCCATCCCATGGGTCCCAAATCTCCAGGTTCAAGGGCATCTTCCTACGTCGAAAACAGGCATGAGAAACCCAGAAGATGGTACACCGTGTGATCGGGAAAGGTTTCTAAAACGCACCTCATTTCTCATCTCCTTTGCTCGGGTTCGCCATTCCAGCCGATTTACTAGCCGTCTCCCTCCTTGGAGAATCAGCACCTTTAACCTCCTGTTCCGTACAGGTTGCAATTTGTCCTGAGGATGAACGGGAAGAGGGGGAACCAATGAGAGACTAGCTCTAGGTGTTGGGACAGGCACAGGTCACTCTATTTTCCCATCAGGAAGAAGAATTAAGCACAAGCTCAGCCTGCCCCCCAGAACCAGAAGAGGGCCTGAAGCAATCCTGCGCTTTTGCGGCCAGCTCCCAAAAAAGCGAGTTGAAAAATGGAGCTCAGGGGCACTGCAATTCACAAACCTGCACAGTTTTAAATGATACCTCTCGTCCACAAATATACTAAGGGAAGGCAACGAAGAGGCTTTGAAAGCAAGGCAGAATTGCAGGAAACAGATTTCAGGAGGTAGATTCGAATCGCCTTGAAAGCACATGAAAAGCGGCAAAACGTGGACAATGATGCCCTTGGCCAAAAAGGGCGTATGCGTTTTTTCCTGAATATATTCAGGAAAAAACGCATACGCCCTTTTTGGCCAACCAAGCAACCTGGAAAGGCCAATCAGCGCTCCAAAGAAGTCTCGCTTCCCAGCGGGCAAAAGGGCCATGCGGAAAAAAGTGTCCAAACCAGAAATGCAGGACCGGCCATGGAGAAATGGGAGCCTTGCTACGCTGATGGGTGGGATGTAAATTGCCAACAGCCACTCTGGAGAAGTGTACGGTGTGTTCTGAAACATCTAAAAAACACAGCTTGGAGAGCATAGGGCACTTCCACTCATGGGCGTATAAATTGGGAAAACTAAAAATCAGCAAGACACAGGCACCCCAAAGTTTAGGGCTGCTCTGTAGACAAGAACCCCCACTTCATTACACCTTAAATATCCTAGGAAAGAGAAAAATGGATAAAGAAGTTGGGGTCCTCATGTACAATGGAATATCACTCAGCCATGAAATCCACGTCATAAGGCTAGTAGCAGCACGATGAGTGGTTTTAGGTACGACGATTCTAAGTGAAATAAGTCACACAGAAAAAGACACTTATCATAAGATATCACTTCTAGAGGGAATGTAAAAACCGCTACACTTGAACTGAATTGCAAAACAGAACAGAGTCACACGTTTAGGAAACACACTATGGCTGCTGAACGGGAAAGGTGAGGTGGGGTGATGCATAAAACAAGGGTTTCAAATTAGCTCCGATTCTGTTCCATAAACCCAATATGTAAGAGACAAGACCTATTCCTTTTTCAGTGAACTGGACTCAACACCCCCTATTCACCGCACAAGAATATATCTGACTAGTAAGAATCTTCAAACCTATGTATTGATATCTCTCCGTAAGTGAGTCAAGGGGGTGTAAAGCGGCATAAACACAGCCGTGAAAAGCAGCTAAACCCCAATATAAAAATAAATTACTTTTCAAAACCCGTGAAACAAAGACAGTGAAAGAGAGAGAAATTCTTACAAAATTCGTTCAGGGGCTGTGATGCAACCTGGATTGACCATATCTAGACCCACAGCTGATTGAGACATAAGGGTGGACACTCTTGGGGCTGAGAGGTTCGGTGAGGTTGGGTGAGCCAACGCAGACCCTTTCAAGTAATACTGCATGGTACCCATCCCATGGGTCCCAAATCTCCAGGTTCAAGGGCATCTTCCTACGTCGAAAACAGGCATGAGAAACCCAGAAGATGGTACACCGTGTGATCGGGAAAGGTTTCTAAAACGCACCTCATTTCTCATCTCCTTTGCTCGGGTTCGCCAATCCAGCCGATTTACTAGCCATCTCCCTCCTTGGAGAATCAGCACCTTTAACCTCCTGTTCCGTACAGGTTGCAATTTGTCCTGAGGATGAAGGGGAAGAGGGGGAACCAATGAGAGACTAGCTCTAGGTGTTGGGACAGGCACAGGTCACTCTATTTTCCCATCAGGAAGAAGAATTAAGCACAAGCTCAGCCTGCCCCCCAGAACCAGAAGAGGGCCTGAAGCAATCCTGCGCTTTGGCGGCCATCTCCCAAAAAAGCAAGTTGAAAAATGGAGCTCAGGGGCACTGCAATTCACAAACCTGCAGAGTTTTAAATGATACCTCTCGTCCACAAATATATTAAGGGAAGGCAACGAAGAGGCTTTGAAAGCAAGGCAGAATTGCAGGAAACAGATTTCAGGAGGTAGATTCGAATCGCCTTGAAAGCACATGAAAAGCGGCAAAACTTGGACAATGATGCCCTTGGCCAAAAAGGGCGTATGCGTTTTTTCCTGAATATATTCAGGAAAAAACGAATACGCCCTTTTTGGCCAACCAAGCAACCTGGAAAGGCCAATCAGCGCCCCAAAGAAATCTCGCTTCCCAGCGGGCAAAAGGGCCATGCGGAAAAAAGTGTCCAAACCAGAAATGCAGGACCGGCCATGGAGAAATGGGAGCCTTGCTACGCTGATGGGTGGGATGTAAATTGCCAACAGCCACTCTGGAGAAGTGTACGGTGTGTTCTGAAACATCTAAAAAACACAGCTTGGAGAGCATAGGGCACTTCCACTCATGGGCGTATAAATTGGGAAAACTAAAAATCAGCAAGACACAGGCACCCCAAAGTTTAGGGCTGCTCTGTTGACAAGAACCCCCACTTCATTACACCTTAAATATCCTAGGAAAGAGAAAAATGGATAAAGAAGTTGTGGTCCTCATGTACAATGGAATATCACTCAGCCATGAAATCAACGTCATAAGGCTAGTAGCAGCACGATGAGTGGATTTAGGTACGAAGATTCTAAGTGAAATAAGTCACACAGAAAAAGACACTTATCATAAGATATCACTTAGAGAGGGAATGTAAAAACCGCTACACTTGAACTGAATTGCAAAACAGAACAGAGTCACACGTTTAGGAAACACACTATGGCTGCTGAACGGGAAAGGTGAGGTGGGGTGATGCATAAAACAAGGGTTTCAAATTAGCTCCGATACCGTTCCATAAACCCAATATGTAAGAGACAAGACCTATTCCTTTTTCAGTGAACTGGACTCAACACCCCCTATTCACCGCACAAGAATATATCTGACTAGTAAGAATCTTCAAACCTATGTATTGATATCTCTCTGTAAGTGAGTCAAGGGGGTGTAAAGCGGCATAAACACAGCCGTGAAAAGCAGCTAAACCCCATTATAAAAATAAATTACTTTTCAAAACCCGTGAAACAAAGACAGTGAAAGAGAGAGAAATTCTTACAAAATTCGTTCAGGGGCTGTGATGCAACCTGGATTGACCATATCTAGACCCACAGCTGATTGAGACATAAGGGTGGACACTCTTGGGGCTGAGAGGTTCGGTGAGGTTGGGTGAGCCAACGCAGACCCTTTCAAGTAATACTGCATGGTACCCATCCCATGGGTCCCAAATCTCCAGGTTCAAGGGCATCTTCCTACGTCGAAAACAGGCATGAGAAACCCAGAAGATGGTACACCGTGTGATCGGGAAAGGTTTCTAAAACGCACCTCATTTCTCATCTCCTTTGCTCGGGTTCGCCATTCCAGCCGATTTACTAGCCGTCTCCCTCCTTGGAGAATCAGCACCTTTAACCTCCTGTTCCGTACAGGTTGCAATTTGTCCTGAGGATGAACGGGAAGAGGGGGAACCAATGAGAGACTAGCTCTAGGTGTTGGGACAGGCACAGGTCACTCTATTTTCCCATCAGGAAGAAGAATTAAGCACAAGCTCAGCCTGCCCCCCAGAACCAGAAGAGGGCCTGAAGCAATCCTGCGCTTTTGCGGCCAGCTCCCAAAAAAGCGAGTTGAAAAATGGAGCTCAGGGGCACTGCAATTCACAAACCTGCACAGTTTTAAATGATACCTCTCGTCCACAAATATACTAAGGGAAGGCAACGAAGAGGCTTTGAAAGCAAGGCAGAATTGCAGGAAACAGATTTCAGGAGGTAGATTCGAATCGCCTTGAAAGCACATGAAAAGCGGCAAAACGTGGACAATGATGCCCTTGGCCAAAAAGGGCGTATGCGTTTTTTCCTGAATATATTCAGGAAAAAACGCATACGCCCTTTTTGGCCAACCAAGCAACCTGGAAAGGCCAATCAGCGCTCCAAAGAAGTCTCGCTTCCCAGCGGGCAAAAGGGCCATGCGGAAAAAAGTGTCCAAACCAGAAATGCAGGACCGGCCATGGAGAAATGGGAGCCTTGCTACGCTGATGGGTGGGATGTAAATTGCCAACAGCCACTCTGGAGAAGTGTACGGTGTGTTCTGAAACATCTAAAAAACACAGCTTGGAGAGCATAGGGCACTTCCACTCATGGGCGTATAAATTGGGAAAACTAAAAATCAGCAAGACACAGGCACCCCAAAGTTTAGGGCTGCTCTGTAGACAAGAACCCCCACTTCATTACACCTTAAATATCCTAGGAAAGAGAAAAATGGATAAAGAAGTTGGGGTCCTCATGTACAATGGAATATCACTCAGCCATGAAATCCACGTCATAAGGCTAGTAGCAGCACGATGAGTGGTTTTAGGTACGACGATTCTAAGTGAAATAAGTCACACAGAAAAAGACACTTATCATAAGATATCACTTCTAGAGGGAATGTAAAAACCGCTACACTTGAACTGAATTGCAAAACAGAACAGAGTCACACGTTTAGGAAACACACTATGGCTGCTGAACGGGAAAGGTGAGGTGGGGTGATGCATAAAACAAGGGTTTCAAATTAGCTCCGATTCTGTTCCATAAACCCAATATGTAAGAGACAAGACCTATTCCTTTTTCAGTGAACTGGACTCAACACCCCCTATTCACCGCACAAGAATATATCTGACTAGTAAGAATCTTCAAACCTATGTATTGATATCTCTCCGTAAGTGAGTCAAGGGGGTGTAAAGCGGCATAAACACAGCCGTGAAAAGCAGCTAAACCCCAATATAAAAATAAATTACTTTTCAAAACCCGTGAAACAAAGACAGTGAAAGAGAGAGAAATTCTTACAAAATTCGTTCAGGGGCTGTGATGCAACCTGGATTGACCATATCTAGACCCACAGCTGATTGAGACATAAGGGTGGACACTCTTGGGGCTGAGAGGTTCGGTGAGGTTGGGTGAGCCAACGCAGACCCTTTCAAGTAATACTGCATGGTACCCATCCCATGGGTCCCAAATCTCCAGGTTCAAGGGCATCTTCCTACGTCGAAAACAGGCATGAGAAACCCAGAAGATGGTACACCGTGTGATCGGGAAAGGTTTCTAAAACGCACCTCATTTCTCATCTCCTTTGCTCGGGTTCGCCATTCCAGCCGATTTACTAGCCATCTCCCTCCTTGGAGAATCAGCACCTTTAACCTCCTGTTCCGTACAGGTTGCAATTTGTCCTGAGGATGAAGGGGAAGAGGGGGAACCAATGAGAGACTAGCTCTAGGTGTTGGGACAGGCACAGGTCACTCTATTTTCCCATCAGGAAGAAAAATCAAGCACAAGCTCAGCCTGCGCCCCAGAACCAGAAGAGGGCCTGAAGCAATCCTGCGCTTTTGCGGCCAGCTCCCAAAAAAGCGAGTTGAAAAATGGAGCTCAGGGGCACTGCAATTCACAAACCTGCACAATTTTAAATGATACCTCTCGTCCACAAATATACTAAGGGAAGGCAACGAAGAGGCTTTGAAAGCAAGGCAGAATTGCAGGAAACAGATTTCAGGAGGTAGATTCGAATCGCCTTGAAAGCACATGAAAAGCGGCAAAACGTGGACAATGATGCCCTTGGCCAAAAAGGGCGTATGCGTTTTTTCCTGAATATATTCAGGAAAAAACGCATACGCCCTTTTTGGCCAACCAAGCAACCTGGAAAGGCCAAGCAGCGCTCCAAAGAAGTCTCGCTTCCCAGCGGGCAAAAGGGCCATGCGGAAAAAAGTGTCCAAACCAGAAATGCAGGACCGCCCATGGAGAAATGGGAGCCTTGCTACGCTGATGGGTGGGATGTAAATTGCCAACAGCCACTCTGGAGAAGTGTACGGTGTGTTCTGAAACATCTAAAAAACACAGCTTGGAGAGCATAGGGCACTTCCACTCATGGGCGTATAAATTGGGAAAACTAAAAATCAGCAAGACACAGGCACCCCAAAGTTTAGGGCTGCTCTGTGGACAAGAACCCCCACTTCATTACACCTTAAATATCCTAGGAAAGAGAAAAATGGATAAAGAAGTTGGGGTCCTCATGTACAATGGAATATCACTCAGCCATGAAATCCACGTCATAAGGCTAGTAGCAGCACGATGAGTGGATTTAGGTACGACGATTCTAAGTGAAATAAGTCACACAGAAAAAGACACTTATCATAAGATATCACTTCTAGAGGGAATGTAAAAACCGCTACACTTGAACTGAATTGCAAAACAGAACAGAGTCACACGTTTAGGAAACACACTATGGCTGCTGAACGGGAAAGGTGAGGTGGGGTGATGCATAAAACAAGGGTTTCAAATTAGCTCCGATACCGTTCCATAAACCCAATATGTAAGAGACAAGACCTATTCCTTTTTCAGTGAACTGGACTCAACACCCCCTATTCACCGCACAAGAATATATCTGACTAGGAAGAATCTTCAAACCTATGTATTGATATCTCTCTGTAAGTGAGTCAAGGGGGTGTAAAGCGGCATAAACACAGCCGTGAAAAGCAGCTAAACCCCATTATAAAAATAAATTACTTTTCAAAACCCGTGAAACAAAGACAGTGAAAGAGAGAGAAATTCTTACAAAATTCGTTCAGGGGCTGTGATGCAACCTGGATTGACCATATCTAGACCCACAGCTGATTGAGACATAAGGGTGGACACTCTTGGGGCTGAGAGGTTCGGTGAGGTTGGGTGAGCCAACGCAGACCCTTTCAAGTAATACTGCATGGTACCCATCCCATGGGTCCCAAATCTCCAGGTTCAAGGGCATCTTCCTACGTCGAAAACAGGCATGAGAAACCCAGAAGATGGTACACCGTGTGATCGGGAAAGGTTTCTAAAACGCACCTCATTTCTCATCTCCTTTGCTCGGGTTCGCCATTCCAGCCGATTTACTAGCCATCTCCCTCCTTGGAGAATCAGCACCTTTAACCTCCTGTTCCGTACAGGTTGCAATTTGTCCTGAGGATGAACGGGAAGAGGGGGAACCAATGAGAGACTAGCTCTAGGTGTTGGGACAGGCACAGGTCACTCTATTTTCCCATCAGGAAGAAGAATTAAGCACAAGCTCAGCCTGCCCCCCAGAACCAGAAGAGGGCCTGAAGCAATCCTGCGCTTTTGCGGCCAGCTCCCAAAAAAGCGAGTTGAAAAATGGAGCTCAGGGGCACTGCAATTCACAAACCTGCAGAGTTTTAAATGATACCTCTCGTCCACAAATATATTAAGGGAAGGCAACGAAGAGGCTTTGAAAGCAAGGCAGAATTGCAGGAAACAGATTTCAGGAGGTAGATTCGAATCGCCTTGAAAGCACATGAAAAGCGGCAAAACGTGGACAATGATGCCCTTGGCCAAAAAGGGCGTATGCGTTTTTTCCTGAATATATTCAGGAAAAAACGCATACGCCCTTTTTGGCCAACCAAGCAACCTGGAAAGGCCAATCAGCGCTCCAAAGAAGTCTCGCTTCCCAGCGGGCAAAAGGGCCATGCGGAAAAAAGTGTCCAAACCAGAAATGCAGGACCGGCCATGGAGAAATGGGAGCCTTGCTACGCTGATGGGTGGGATGTAAATTGCCAACAGCCACTCTGGAGAAGTGTACGGTGTGTTCTGAAACATCTAAAAAACACAGCTTGGAGAGCATAGGGCACTTCCACTCATGGGCGTATAAATTGGGAAAACTAAAAATCAGCAAGACACAGGCACCCCAAAGTTTAGGGCTGCTCTGTGGACAAGAACCCCCACTTCATTACACCTTAAATATCCTAGGAAAGAGAAAAATGGATAAAGAAGTTGGGGTCCTCATGTACAATGGAATATCACTCAGCCATGAAATCCACGTCATAAGGCTAGTAGCAGCACGATGAGTGGATTTAGGTACGACGATTCTAAGTGAAATAAGTCACACAGAAAAAGACACTTATCATAAGATATCACTTCTAGAGGGAATGTAAAAACCGCTACACTTGAACTGAATTGCAAAACAGAACAGAGTCACACGTTTAGGAAACACACTATGGCTGCTGAACGGGAAAGGTGAGGTGGGGTGATGCATAAAACAAGGGTTTCAAATTAGCTCCGATACCGTTCCATAAACCCAATATGTAAGAGACAAGACCTATTCCTTTTTCAGTGAACTGGACTCAACACCCCCTATTCACCGCACAAGAATATATCTGACTAGGAAGAATCTTCAAACCTATGTATTGATATCTCTCTGTAAGTGAGTCAAGGGGGTGTAAAGCGGCATAAACACAGCCGTGAAAAGCAGCTAAACCCCATTATAAAAATAAATTACTTTTCAAAACCCGTGAAACAAAGACAGTGAAAGAGAGAGAAATTCTTACAAAATTCGTTCAGGGGCTGTGATGCAACCTGGATTGACCATATCTAGACCCACAGCTGATTGAGACATAAGGGTGGACACTCTTGGGGCTGAGAGGTTCGGTGAGGTTGGGTGAGCCAACGCAGACCCTTTCAAGTAATACTGCATGGTACCCATCCCATGGGTCCCAAATCTCCAGGTTCAAGGGCATCTTCCTACGTCGAAAACAGGCATGAGAAACCCAGAAGATGGTACACCGTGTGATCGGGAAAGGTTTCTAAAACGCACCTCATTTCTCATCTCCTTTGCTCGGGTTCGCCATTCCAGCCGATTTACTAGCCATCTCCCTCCTTGGAGAATCAGCACCTTTAACCTCCTGTTCCGTACAGGTTGCAATTTGTCCTGAGGATGAACGGGAAGAGGGGGAACCAATGAGAGACTAGCTCTAGGTGTTGGGACAGGCACAGGTCACTCTATTTTCCCATCAGGAAGAAGAATTAAGCACAAGCTCAGCCTGCCCCCCAGAACCAGAAGAGGGCCTGAAGCAATCCTGCGCTTTTGCGGCCAGCTCCCAAAAAAGCGAGTTGAAAAATGGAGCTCAGGGGCACTGCAATTCACAAACCTGCAGAGTTTTAAATGATACCTCTCGTCCACAAATATATTAAGGGAAGGCAACGAAGAGGCTTTGAAAGCAAGGCAGAATTGCAGGAAACAGATTTCAGGAGGTAGATTCGAATCGCCTTGAAAGCACATGAAAAGCGGCAAAACGTGGACAATGATGCCCTTGGCCAAAAAGGGCGTATGCGTTTTTTCCTGAATATATTCAGGAAAAAACGCATACGCCCTTTTTGGCCAACCAAGCAACCTGGAAAGGCCAATCAGCGCTCCAAAGAAGTCTCGCTTCCCAGCGGGCAAAAGGGCCATGCGGAAAAAAGTGTCCAAACCAGAAATGCAGGACCGGCCATGGAGAAATGGGAGCCTTGCTACGCTGATGGGTGGGATGTAAATTGCCAACAGCCACTCTGGAGAAGTGTACGGTGTGTTCTGAAACATCTAAAAAACACAGCTTGGAGAGCATAGGGCACTTCCACTCATGGGCGTATAAATTGGGAAAACTAAAAATCAGCAAGACACAGGCACCCCAAAGTTTAGGGCTGCTCTGTTGACAAGAACCCCCACTTCATTACACCTTAAATATCCTAGGAAAGAGAAAAATGGATAAAGAAGTTGGGGTCCTCATGTACAATGGAATATCACTCAGCCATGAAATCCACGTCATAAGGCTAGTAGCAGCACGATGAGTGGATTTAGGTACGACGATTCTAAGTGAAATAAGTCACACAGAAAAGACACTTATCATAAGATATCACTTAGAGAGGGAATGTAAAAACCGCTACACTTGAACTGAATTGCAAAACAGAACAGAGTCACACGTTTAGGAAACACACTATGGCTGCTGAACGGGAAAGGTGAGGTGGGGTGATGCATAAAACAAGGGTTTCAAATTAGCTCCGATACCGTTCCATAAACCCAATATGTAAGAGACAAGACCTATTCCTTTTTCAGTGAACTGGACTCAACACCCCCTATTCACCGCACAAGAATATATCTGACTAGTAAGAATCTTCAAACCTTTGTATTGATATCTCTCCGTAAGTGAGTCAAGGGGGTGTAAAGCGGCATAAACACAGCCGTGAAAAGCAGCTAAACCCCATTATAAAAATAAATTACTTTTCAAAACCCGTGAAACAAAGACAGTGAAAGAGAGAGAAATTCTTACAAAATTCGTTCAGGGGCTGTGATGCAACCTGGATTGACCATATCTAGACCCACAGCTGATTGAGACATAAGGGTGGACACTCTTGGGGCTGAGAGGTTCGGTGAGGTTGGGTGAGCCAACGCAGACCCTTTCACGTAATACTGCATGGTACCCATCCCATGGGTTCCAAATCTCCAGGTTCAAGGGCATCTTCCTACGTCGAAAACAGGCATGAGAAACCCAGAAGATGGTACACCGTGTGATCGGGAAAGGTTTCTAAAACGCACCTCATTTCTCATCTCCTTTGCTCGGGTTTGCCATTCCAGCCGATTTACTAGCCATCTCCCTCCTTGGAGAATCAGCACCTTTAACCTCCTGTTCCGTACAGGTTGCAATTTGTCCTGAGGATGAAGGGGAAGAGGGGGAACCAATGAGAGACTAGCTCTAGGTGTTGGGACAGGCACAGGTCACTCTATTTTCCCATCAGGAAGAAGAATTAAGCACAAGCTCAGCCTGCCCCCCAGAACCAGAAGAGGGCCTGAAGCAATCCTGTGCTTTGGCGGCCATCTCCCAAAAAAGCAAGTTGAAAAATGGAGCTCAGGGGCACTGCAATTCACAAACCTGCAGAGTTTTAAATGATACCTCTCGTCCACAAATATATTAAGGGAAGGCAACGAAGAGGCTTTGAAAGCAAGGCAGAATTGCAGGAAACAGATTTCAGGAGGTAGATTCGAATCGCCTTGAAAGCACATGAAAAGCGGCAAAACTTGGACAATGATGCCCTTGGCCAAAAAGGGCGTATGCGTTTTTTCCTGAATATATTCAGGAAAAAACGCATACGCCCTTTTTGGCCAACCAAGCAACCTGGAAAGGCCAATCAGCGCTCCAAAGAAGTCTCGCTTCCCAGCGGGCAAAAGGGCCATGCGGAAAAAAGTGTCCAAACCAGAAATGCAGGACCGGCCATGGAGAAATGGGAGCCTTGCTACGCTGATGGGTGGGATGTAAATTGCCAACAGCCACTCTGGAGAAGTGTACGGTGTGTTCTGAAACATCTAAAAAACACAGCTTGGAGAGCATAGGGCACTTCCACTCATGGGCGTATAAATTGGGAAAACTAAAAATTAGCAAGACACAGGCACCCCAAAGTTTAGGGCTGCTCTGTTGACAAGAACCCCCACTTCATTACACCTTAAATATCCTAGGAAAGAGAAAAATGGATAAAGAAGTTGTGGTCCTCATGTACAATGGAATATCACTCAGCCATGAAATCAACGTCATAAGGCTAGTAGCAGCACGATGAGTGGATTTAGGTACGAAGATTCTAAGTGAAATAAGTCACACAGAAAAAGACACTTATCATAAGACATCACTTAGAGAGGGAATGTAAAAACCGCTACACTTGAACTGAATTGCAAAACAGAACAGAGTCACACGTTTAGGAAACACACTATGGCTGCTGAACGGGAAAGGTGAGGTGGGGTGATGCATAAAACAAGGGTTTCAAATTAGCTCCGATACCGTTCCATAAACCCAATATGTAAGAGACAAGACCTATTCCTTTTTCAGTGAACTGGACTCAACACCCCCTATTCACCGCACAAGAATATATCTGACTAGTAAGAATCTTCAAACCTATGTATTGATATCTCTCTGTAAGTGAGTCAAGGGGGTGTAAAGCGGCATAAACACAGCCGTGAAAAGCAGCTAAACCCCATTATAAAAATAAATTACTTTTCAAAACCCGTGAAACAAAGACAGTGAAAGAGAGAGAAATTCTTACAAAATTCGTTCAGGGGCTGTGATGCAACCTGGATTGACCATATCTAGACCCACAGCTGATTGAGACATAAGGGTGGACACTCTTGGGGCTGAGAGGTTCGGTGAGGTTGGGTGAGCCAACGCAGACCCTTTCAAGTAATACTGCATGGTACCCATCCCATGGGTCCCAAATCTCCAGGTTCAAGGGCATCTTCCTACGTCGAAAACAGGCATGAGAAACCCAGAAGATGGTACACCGTGTGATCGGGAAAGGTTTCTAAAACGCACCTCATTTCTCATCTCCTTTGCTCGGGTTCGCCATTCCAGCCGATTTACTAGCCGTCTCCCTCCTTGGAGAATCAGCACCTTTAACCTCCTGTTCCGTACAGGTTGCAATTTGTCCTGAGGATGAACGGGAAGAGGGGGAACCAATGAGAGACTAGCTCTAGGTGTTGGGACAGGCACAGATCACTCTATTTTCCCATCAGGAAGAAGAATTAAGCACAAGCTCAGCCTGCCCCCCAGAACCAGAAGAGGGCCTGAAGCAATCCTGCGCTTTTGCGGCCAGCTCCCAAAAAAGCGAGTTGAAAAATGGAGCTCAGGGGCACTGCAATTCACAAACCTGCACAGTTTTAAATGATACCTCTCGTCCACAAATATACTAAGGGAAGGCAACGAAGAGGCTTTGAAAGCAAGGCAGAATTGCAGGAAACAGATTTCAGGAGGTAGATTCGAATCGCCTTGAAAGCACATGAAAAGCGGCAAAACGTGGACAATGATGCCCTTGGCCAAAAAGGGCGTATGCGTTTTTTCCTGAATATATTCAGGAAAAAACGCATACGCCCTTTTTGGCCAACCAAGCAACCTGGAAAGGCCAATCAGCGCTCCAAAGAAGTCTCGCTTCCCAGCGGGCAAAAGGGCCATGGGGAAAAAAGTGTCCAAACCAGAAATGCAGGACCGGCCATGGAGAAATGGGAGCCTTGCTACGCTGATGGGTGGGATGTAAATTGCCAACAGCCACTCTGGAGAAGTGTACGGTGTGTTCTGAAACATCTAAAAAACACAGCTTGGAGAGCATAGGGCACTTCCACTCATGGGCGTATAAATTGGGAAAACTAAAAATCAGCAAGACACAGGCACCCCAAAGTTTAGGGCTGCTCTGTTGACAAGAACCCCCACTTCATTACACCTTAAATATCCTAGGAAAGAGAAAAATGGATAAAGAAGTTGGGGTCCTCATGTACAATGGAATATCACTCAGCCATGAAATCCACGTCATAAGGCTAGTAGCAGCACGATGAGTGGATTTAGGTACGACGATTCTAAGTGAAATAAGTCACACAGAAAACGACACTTATCATAAGATATCACTTCTAGAGGGAATGTAAAAACCGCTACACTTGAACTGAATTGCAAAACAGAACAGAGTCACACGTTTAGGAAACACACTATGGCTGCTGAATGGGAAAGGTGAGGTGGGGTGATGCATAAAACAAGGGTTTCAAATTAGCTCCGATACCGTTCCATAAACCCAATATGTAAGAGACAAGACCTATTCCTTTTTCAGTGAACTGGACTCAACACCCCCTATTCACCGCACAAGAATATATCTGACTAGTAAGAATCTTCAAACCTATGTATTGATATCTCTCCGTAAGTGAGTCAAGGGGGTGTAAAGCGGCATAAACACAGCCGTGAAAAGCAGCTAAACCCCAATATAAAAATAAATTACTTTTCAAAACCCGTGAAACAAAGACAGTGAAAGAGAGAGTAATTCTTACAAAATTCGTTCAGGGGCTGTGATGCAACCTGGATTGACCATATCTAGACCCACAGCTGATTGAGACATAAGGGTGGACACTCTTGGGGCTGAGAGGTTCGGTGAGGTTGGGTGAGCCAACGCAGACCCTTTCAAGTAATACTGCATGGTACCCATCCCATGGGTCCCAAATCTCCAGGTTCAAGGGCATCTTCCTACGTCGAAAACAGGCATGAGAAACCCAGAAGATGGTACACCGTGTGATCGGGAAAGGTTTCTAAAACGCACCTCATTTCTCATCTCCTTTGCTCGGGTTCGCCATTCCAGCCGATTTACTAGCCATCTCCCTCCTTGGAGAATCAGCACCTTTAACCTCCTGTTCCGTACAGGTTGCAATTTGTCCTGAGGATGAAGGGGAAGAGGGGGAACCAATGAGAGACTAGCTCTAGGTGTTGTTACAGGCACAGGTCACTCTATTTTCCCATCAGGAAGAAGAATCAAGCACAAGCTCAGCCTGCCCCCCAGAACCAGAAGAGGGCCTGAAGCAATCCTGCGCTTTTGCGGCCAGCTCCCAAAAAAGCGAGTTGAAAAATGGAGCTCAGGGGCACTGCAATTCACAAACCTGCAGAGTTTTAAATGATACCTCTCGTCCACAAATATATTAAGGGAAGGAAACGAAGAGGCTTTGAAAGCAAGGCAGAATTGCAGGAAACAGATTTCAGGAGGTAGATTCGAATCGCCTTGAAAGCACATGAAAAGCGGCAAAACGTGGACAATGATGCCCTTGGCCAAAAAGGGCGTATGCGTTTTTTCCTGAATATATTCAGGAAAAAACGCATACGCCCTTTTTGGCCAACCAAGCAACCTGGAAAGGCCAATCAGCGCTCCAAAGAAGTCTCGCTTCCCAGCGGGCAAAAGGGCCATGCGGAAAAAAGTGTCCAAACCAGAAATGCAGGACCGGCCATGGAGAAATGGGAGCCTTGCTACGCTGATGGGTGGGATGTAAATTGCCAACAGCCACTCTGGAGAAGTGTACGGTGTGTTCTGAAACATCTAAAAAACACAGCTTGGAGAGCATAGGGCACTTCCACTCATGGGCGTATAAATTGGGAAAACTAAAAATTAGCAAGACACAGGCACCCCAAAGTTTAGGGCTGCTCTGTTGACAAGAACCCCCACTTCATTACACCTTAAATATCCTAGGAAAGAGAAAAATGGATAAAGAAGTTGTGGTCCTCATGTACAATGGAATATCACTCAGCCATGAAATCAACGTCATAAGGCTAGTAGCAGCACGATGAGTGGATTTAGGTACGAAGATTCTAAGTGAAATAAGTCACACAGAAAAAGACACTTATCATAAGACATCACTTAGAGAGGGAATGTAAAAACCGCTACACTTGAACTGAATTGCAAAACAGAACAGAGTCACACGTTTAGGAAACACACTATGGCTGCTGAACGGGAAAGGTGAGGTGGGGTGATGCATAAAACAAGGGTTTCAACTTAGCTCCGATACCGTTCCATAAACCCAATATGTAAGAGACAAGACCTATTCCTTTTTCAGTGAACTGGACTCAACACCCCCTATTCACCGCACAAGAATATATCTGACTAGTAAGAATCTTCAAACCTATGTATTGATATCTCTCTGTAAGTGAGTCAAGGGGGTGTAAAGCGGCATAAACACAGCCGTGAAAAGCAGCTAAACCCCATTATAAAAATAAATTACTTTTCAAAACCCGTGAAACAAAGACAGTGAAAGAGAGAGAAATTCTTACAAAATTCGTTCAGGGGCTGTGATGCAACCTGGATTGACCATATCTAGACCCACAGCTGATTGAGACATAAGGGTGGACACTCTTGGGGCTGAGAGGTTCGGTGAGGTTGGGTGAGCCAACGCAGACCCTTTCAAGTAATACTGCATGGTACCCATCCCATGGGTCCCAAATCTCCAGGTTCAAGGGCATCTTCCTACGTCGAAAACAGGCATGAGAAACCCAGAAGATGGTACACCGTGTGATCGGGAAAGGTTTCTAAAACGCACCTCATTTCTCATCTCCTTTGCTCGGGTTCGCCATTCCAGCCGATTTACTAGCCGTCTCCCTCCTTGGAGAATCAGCACCTTTAACCTCCTGTTCCGTACAGGTTGCAATTTGTCCTGAGGATGAACGGGAAGAGGGGGAACCAATGAGAGACTAGCTCTAGGTGTTGGGACAGGCACAGATCACTCTATTTTCCCATCAGGAAGAAGAATTAAGCACAAGCTCAGCCTGCCCCCCAGAACCAGAAGAGGGCCTGAAGCAATCCTGCGCTTTTGCGGCCAGCTCCCAAAAAAGCGAGTTGAAAAATGGAGCTCAGGGGCACTGCAATTCACAAACCTGCACAGTTTTAAATGATACCTCTCGTCCACAAATATACTAAGGGAAGGCAACGAAGAGGCTTTGAAAGCAAGGCAGAATTGCAGGAAACAGATTTCAGGAGGTAGATTCGAATCGCCTTGAAAGCACATGAAAAGCGGCAAAACGTGGACAATGATGCCCTTGGCCAAAAAGGGCGTATGCGTTTTTTCCTGAATATATTCAGGAAAAAACGCATACGCCCTTTTTGGCCAACCAAGCAACCTGGAAAGGCCAATCAGCGCTCCAAAGAAGTCTCGCTTCCCAGCGGGCAAAAGGGCCATGCGGAAAAAAGTGTCCAAACCAGAAATGCAGGACCGGCCATGGAGAAATGGGAGCCTTGCTACGCTGATGGGTGGGATGTAAATTGCCAACAGCCACTCTGGAGAAGTGTACGGTGTGTTCTGAAACATCTAAAAAACACAGCTTGGAGAGCATAGGGCACTTCCACTCATGGGCGTATAAATTGGGAAAACTAAAAATCAGCAAGACACAGGCACCCCAAAGTTTAGGGCTGCTCTGTTGACAAGAACCCCCACTTCATTACACCTTAAATATCCTAGGAAAGAGAAAAATGGATAAAGAAGTTGGGGTCCTCATGTACAATGGAATATCACTCAGCCATGAAATCCACGTCATAAGGCTAGTAGCAGCACGATGAGTGGATTTAGGTACGACGATTCTAAGTGAAATAAGTCACACAGAAAACGACACTTATCATAAGATATCACTTCTAGAGGGAATGTAAAAACCGCTACACTTGAACTGAATTGCAAAACAGAACAGAGTCACACGTTTAGGAAACACACTATGGCTGCTGAATGGGAAAGGTGAGGTGGGGTGATGCATAAAACAAGGGTTTCAAATTAGCTCCGATACCGTTCCATAAACCCAATATGTAAGAGACAAGACCTATTCCTTTTTCAGTGAACTGGACTCAACACCCCCTATTCACCGCACAAGAATATATCTGACTAGTAAGAATCTTCAAACCTATGTATTGATATCTCTCCGTAAGTGAGTCAAGGGGGTGTAAAGCGGCATAAACACAGCCGTGAAAAGCAGCTAAACCCCAATATAAAAATAAATTACTTTTCAAAACCCGTGAAACAAAGACAGTGAAAGAGAGAGTAATTCTTACAAAATTCGTTCAGGGGCTGTGATGCAACCTGGATTGACCATATCTAGACCCACAGCTGATTGAGACATAAGGGTGGACACTCTTGGGGCTGAGAGGTTCGGTGAGGTTGGGTGAGCCAACGCAGACCCTTTCAAGTAATACTGCATGGTACCCATCCCATGGGTCCCAAATCTCCAGGTTCAAGGGCATCTTCCTACGTCGAAAACAGGCATGAGAAACCCAGAAGATGGTACACCGTGTGATCGGGAAAGGTTTCTAAAACGCACCTCATTTCTCATCTCCTTTGCTCGGGTTCGCCATTCCAGCCGATTTACTAGCCATCTCCCTCCTTGGAGAATCAGCACCTTTAACCTCCTGTTCCGTACAGGTTGCAATTTGTCCTGAGGATGAAGGGGAAGAGGGGGAACCAATGAGAGACTAGCTCTAGGTGTTGTTACAGGCACAGGTCACTCTATTTTCCCATCAGGAAGAAGAATCAAGCACAAGCTCAGCCTGCCCCCCAGAACCAGAAGAGGGCCTGAAGCAATCCTGCGCTTTTGCGGCCAGCTCCCAAAAAAGCGAGTTGAAAAATGGAGCTCAGGGGCACTGCAATTCACAAACCTGCAGAGTTTTAAATGATACCTCTCGTCCACAAATATATTAAGGGAAGGAAACGAAGAGGCTTTGAAAGCAAGGCAGAATTGCAGGAAACAGATTTCAGGAGGTAGATTCGAATCGCCTTGAAAGCACATGAAAAGCGGCAAAACGTGGACAATGATGCCCTTGGCCAAAAAGGGCGTATGCGTTTTTTCCTGAATATATTCAGGAAAAAACGCATACGCCCTTTTTGGCCAACCAAGCAACCTGGAAAGGCCAATCAGCGCTCCAAAGAAGTCTCGCTTCCCAGCGGGCAAAAGGGCCATGGGGAAAAAAGTGTCCAAACCAGAAATGCAGGACCGGCCATGGAGAAATGGGAGCCTTGCTACGCTGATGGGTGGGATGTAAATTGCCAACAGCCACTCTGGAGAAGTGTACGGTGTGTTCTGAAATATCTAAAAAACACAGCTTGGAGAGCATAGGGCACTTCCACTCATGGGCGTATAAATTGGGAAAACTAAAAATCAGCAAGACACAGGCACCCCAAAGTTTAGGGCTGCTCTGTTGACAAGAACCCCCACTTCATTACACCTTAAATATCCTAGGAAAGAGAAAAATGGATAAAGAAGTTGGGGTCCTCATGTACAATGGAATATCACTCAGCCATGAAATCAACGTCATAAGGCTAGTAGCAGCACGATGAGTGGATTTAGGTACGAAGATTCTAAGTGAAATAAGTCACACAGAAAAAGACACTTATCATAAGATATCACTTAGAGAGGGAATGTAAAAACCGCTACACTTGAACTGAATTGCAAAACAGAACAGAGTCACACGTTTAGGAAACACACTATGGCTGCTGAACGGGAAAGGTGAGGTGGGGTGATGCATAAAACAAGGGTTTCAAATTAGCTCCGATACCGTTCCATAAACCCAATATGTAAGAGACAAGACCTATTCCTTTTTCAGTGAACTGGACTCAACACCCCCTATTCACCGCACAAGAATATATCTGACTAGTAAGAATCTTCAAACCTATGTATTGATATCTCTCCGTAAGTGAGTCAAGGGGGTGTAAAGCGGCATAAACACAGCCGTGAAAAGCAGCTAAACCCCAATATAAAAATAAATTACTTTTCAAAACCCGTGAAACAAAGACAGTGAAAGAGAGAGAAATTCTTACAAAATTCGTTCAGGGGCTGTGATGCAACCTGGATTGACCATATCTAGACCCACAGCTGATTGAGACATAAGGGTGGACACTCTTGGGGCTGAGAGGTTCGGTGAGGTTGGGTGAGCCAACGCAGACCCTTTCAAGTAATACTGCATGGTACCCATCCCATGGGTCCCAAATCTCCAGGTTCAAGGGCATCTTCCTACGTCGAAAACAGGCATGAGAAACCCAGAAGATGCTACACCGTGTGATCGGGAAAGGTTTCTAAAACGCACCTCATTTCTCATCTCCTTTGCTCGGGTTCGCCATTCCAGCCGATTTACTAGCCATCTCCCTCCTTGGAGAATCAGCACCTTTAACCTCCTGTTCCGTACAGGTTGCAATTTGTCCTGAGGATGAACGGGAAGAGGGGGAACCAATGAGAGACTAGCTCTAGGTGTTGGGACAGGCACAGGTCACTCTATTTTCCCATCAGGAAGAAGAATTAAGCACAAGCTCAGCCTGCCCCCCAGAACCAGAAGAGGGCCTGAAGCAATCCTGCGCTTTTGCGGCCAGCTCCCAAAAAAGCGAGTTGAAAAATGGAGCTCAGGGGCACTGCAATTCACAAACCTGCACAGTTTTAAATGATACCTCTCGTCCACAAATATACTAAGGGAAGGCAACGAAGAGGCTTTGAAAGCAAGGCAGAATTGCAGGAAACAGATTTCAGGAGGTAGATTCGAATCGCCTTGAAAGCACATGAAAAGCGGCAAAACGTGGACAATGAGGCCCTTGGCCAAAAAGGGCGTATGCGTTTTTTTCCTGAATATATTCAGGAAAAAACGCATACGCCCTTTTTGGCCAACCAAGCAACCTGGAAAGGCCAATCAGCGCTCCAAAGAAGTCTCGCTTCCCAGCGGGCAAAAGGGCCATGCGGAAAAAAGTGTCCAAACCAGAAATGCAGGACCGGCCATGGAGAAATGGGAGCCTTGCTACGCTGATGGGTGGGATGTAAATTGCCAACAGCCACTCTGGAGAAGTGTACGGTGTGTTCTGAAACATCTAAAAAACACAGCTTGGAGAGCATAGGGCACTTCCACTCATGGGCGTATAAATTGGGAAAACTAAAAATCAGCAAGACACAGGCACCCCAAAGTTTAGGGCTGCTCTGTTGACAAGAACCCCCACTTCATTACACCTTAAATATCCTAGGAAAGAGAAAAATGGATAAAGAAGTTGGGGTCCTCATGTACAATGGAATATCACTCAGCCATGAAATCCACGTCATAAGGCTAGTAGCAGCACGATGAGTGGATTTAGGTACGACGATTCTAAGTGAAATAAGTCACACAGAAAACGACACTTATCATAAGATATCACTTCTAGAGGGAATGTAAAAACCGCTACACTTGAACTGAATTGCAAAACAGAACAGAGTCACACGTTTAGGAAACACACTATGGCTGCTGAATGGGAAAGGTGAGGTGGGGTGATGCATAAAACAAGGGTTTCAAATTAGCTCCGATACCGTTCCATAAACCCAATATGTAAGAGACAAGACCTATTCCTTTTTCAGTGAACTGGACTCAACACCCCCTATTCACCGCACAAGAATATATCTGACTAGTAAGAATCTTCAAACCTATGTATTGATATCTCTCCGTAAGTGAGTCAAGGGGGTGTAAAGCGGCATAAACACAGCCGTGAAAAGCAGCTAAACCCCAATATAAAAATAAATTACTTTTCAAAACCCGTGAAACAAAGACAGTGAAAGAGAGAGAAATTCTTACAAAATTCGTTCAGGGGCTGTGATGCAACCTGGATTGACCATATCTAGACCCACAGCTGATTGAGACATAAGGGTGGACACTCTTGGGGCTGAGAGGTTCGGTGAGGTTGGGTGAGCCAACGCAGACCCTTTCAAGTAATACTGCATGGTACCCATCCCATGGGTCCCAAATCTCCAGGTTCAAGGGCATCTTCCTACGTCGAAAACAGGCATGAGAAACCCAGAAGATGCTACACCGTGTGATCGGGAAAGGTTTCTAAAACGCACCTCATTTCTCATCTCCTTTGCTCGGGTTCGCCATTCCAGCCGATTTACTAGCCATCTCCCTCCTTGGAGAATCAGCACCTTTAACCTCCTGTTCCGTACAGGTTGCAATTTGTCCTGAGGATGAACGGGAAGAGGGGGAACCAATGAGAGACTAGCTCTAGGTGTTGGGACAGGCACAGGTCACTCTATTTTCCCATCAGGAAGAAGAATTAAGCACAAGCTCAGCCTGCCCCCCAGAACCAGAAGAGGGCCTGAAGCAATCCTGCGCTTTTGCGGCCAGCTCCCAAAAAAGCGAGTTGAAAAATGGAGCTCAGGGGCACTGCAATTCACAAACCTGCACAGTTTTAAATGATACCTCTCGTCCACAAATATACTAAGGGAAGGCAACGAAGAGGCTTTGAAAGCAAGGCAGAATTGCAGGAAACAGATTTCAGGAGGTAGATTCGAATCGCCTTGAAAGCACATGAAAAGCGGCAAAACGTGGACAATGAGGCCCTTGGCCAAAAAGGGCGTATGCGTTTTTTTCCTGAATATATTCAGGAAAAAACGCATACGCCCTTTTTGGCCAACCAAGCAACCTGGAAAGGCCAATCAGCGCTCCAAAGAAGTCTCGCTTCCCAGCGGGCAAAAGGGCCATGCGGAAAAAAGTGTCCAAACCAGAAATGCAGGACCGGCCATGGAGAAATGGGAGCCTTGCTACGCTGATGGGTGGGATGTAAATTGCCAACAGCCACTCTGGAGAAGTGTACGGTGTGTTCTGAAACATCTAAAAAACACAGCTTGGAGAGCATAGGGCACTTCCACTCATGGGCGTATAAATTGGGAAAACTAAAAATCAGCAAGACACAGGCACCCCAAAGTTTAGGGCTGCTCTGTTGACAAGAACCCCCACTTCATTACACCTTAAATATCCTAGGAAAGAGAAAAATGGATAAAGAAGTTGGGGTCCTCATGTACAATGGAATATCACTCAGCCATGAAATCCACGTCATAAGGCTAGTAGCAGCACGATGAGTGGATTTAGGTACGACGATTCTAAGTGAAATAAGTCACACAGAAAACGACACTTATCATAAGATATCACTTCTAGAGGGAATGTAAAAACCGCTACACTTGAACTGAATTGCAAAACAGAACAGAGTCACACGTTTAGGAAACACACTATGGCTGCTGAATGGGAAAGGTGAGGTGGGGTGATGCATAAAACAAGGGTTTCAAATTAGCTCCGATACCGTTCCATAAACCCAATATGTAAGAGACAAGACCTATTCCTTTTTCAGTGAACTGGACTCAACACCCCCTATTCACCGCACAAGAATATATCTGACTAGTAAGAATCTTCAAACCTATGTATTGATATCTCTCCGTAAGTGAGTCAAGGGGGTGTAAAGCGGCATAAACACAGCCGTGAAAAGCAGCTAAACCCCAATATAAAAATAAATTACTTTTCAAAACCCGTGAAACAAAGACAGTGAAAGAGAGAGAAATTCTTACAAAATTCGTTCAGGGGCTGTGATGCAACCTGGATTGACCATATCTAGACCCACAGCTGATTGAGACATAAGGGTGGACACTCTTGGGGCTGAGAGGTTCGGTGAGGTTGGGTGAGCCAACGCAGACCCTTTCAAGTAATACTGCATGGTACCCATCCCATGGGTCCCAAATCTCCAGGTTCAAGGGCATCTTCCTACGTCGAAAACAGGCATGAGAAACCCAGAAGATGCTACACCGTGTGATCGGGAAAGGTTTCTAAAACGCACCTCATTTCTCATCTCCTTTGCTCGGGTTCGCCATTCCAGCCGATTTACTAGCCATCTCCCTCCTTGGAGAATCAGCACCTTTAACCTCCTGTTCCGTACAGGTTGCAATTTGTCCTGAGGATGAACGGGAAGAGGGGGAACCAATGAGAGACTAGCTCTAGGTGTTGGGACAGGCACAGGTCACTCTATTTTCCCATCAGGAAGAAGAATTAAGCACAAGCTCAGCCTGCCCCCCAGAACCAGAAGAGGGCCTGAAGCAATCCTGCGCTTTTGCGGCCAGCTCCCAAAAAAGCGAGTTGAAAAATGGAGCTCAGGGGCACTGCAATTCACAAACCTGCACAGTTTTAAATGATACCTCTCGTCCACAAATATACTAAGGGAAGGCAACGAAGAGGCTTTGAAAGCAAGGCAGAATTGCAGGAAACAGATTTCAGGAGGTAGATTCGAATCGCCTTGAAAGCACATGAAAAGCGGCAAAACGTGGACAATGATGCCCTTGGCCAAAAAGGGCGTATGCGTTTTTTTCCTGAATATATTCAGGAAAAAAAGCATACGCCCTTTTTGGCCAACCAAGCAACCTGGAAAGGCCAATCAGCGCTCCAAAGAAGTCTCGCTTCCCAGCGGGCAAAAGGGCCATGCGGAAAAAAGTGTCCAAACCAGAAATGCAGGACCGGCCATGGAGAAATGGGAGCCTTGCTACGCTGATGGGTGGGATGTAAATTGCCAACAGCCACTCTGGAGAAGTGTACGGTGTGTTCTGAAACATCTAAAAAACACAGCTTGGAGAGCATAGGGTACTTCCACTCATGGGCGTATAAATTGGGAAAACTAAAAATCAGCAAGACACAGGCACCCCAAAGTTTAGGGCTGCTCTGTTGACAAGAACCCCCACTTCATTACACCTTAAATATCCTAGGAAAGAGAAAAATGGATAAAGAAGTTGGGGTCCTCATGTACAATGGAATATCACTCAGCCATGAAATCCACGTCATAAGGCTAGTAGCAGCACGATGAGTGGATTTAGGTACGACGATTCTAAGTGAAATAAGTCACACAGAAAAGACACTTATCATAAGATATCACTTAGAGAGGGAATGTAAAAACCGCTACACTTGAACTGAATTGCAAAACAGAACAGAGTCACACGTTTAGGAAACACACTATGGCTGCTGAACGGGAAAGGTGAGGTGGGGTGATGCATAAAACAAGGGTTTCAAATTAGCTCCGATACCGTTCCATAAACCCAATATGTAAGAGACAAGACCTATTCCTTTTTCAGTGAACTGGACTCAACACCCCCTATTCACCGCACAAGAATATATCTGACTAGTAAGAATCTTCAAACCTATGTATTGATATCTCTCCGTAAGTGAGTCAAGGGGGTGTAAAGCGGCATAAACACAGCCGTGAAAAGCAGCTAAACCCCATTATAAAAATAAATTACTTTTCAAAACCCGTGAAACAAAGACAGTGAAAGAGAGAGAAATTCTTACAAAATTCGTTCAGGGGCTGTGATGCAACCTGGATTGACCATATCTAGACCCACAGCTGATTGAGACATAAGGGTGGACACTCTTGGGGCTGAGAGGTTCGGTGAGGTTGGGTGAGCCAACGCAGACCCTTTCACGTAATACTGCATGGTACCCATCCCATGGGTTCCAAATCTCCAGGTTCAAGGGCATCTTCCTACGTCGAAAACAGGCATGAGAAACCCAGAAGATGGTACACCGTGTGATCGGGAAAGGTTTCTAAAACGCACCTCATTTCTCATCTCCTTTGCTCGGGTTCGCCATTCCAGCCGATTTACTAGCCATCTCCCTCCTTGGAGAATCAGCACCTTTAACCTCCTGTTCCGTACAGGTTGCAATTTGTCCTGAGGATGAAGGGGAAGAGGGGGAACCAATGAGAGACTAGCTCTAGGTGTTGGGACAGGCACAGGTCACTCTATTTTCCCATCAGGAAGAAGAATTAAGCACAAGCTCAGCCTGCCCCCCAGAACCAGAAGAGGGCCTGAAGCAATCCTGCGCTTTGGCGGCCATCTCCCAAAAAAGCAAGTTGAAAAATGGAGCTCAGGGGCACTGCAATTCACAAACCTGCAGAGTTTTAAATGATACCTCTCGTCCACAAATATATTAAGGGAAGGCAACGAAGAGGCTTTGAAAGCAAGGCAGAATTGCAGGAAACAGATTTCAGGAGGTAGATTCGAATCGCCTTGAAAGCACATGAAAAGCGGCAAAACGTGGACAATGATGCCCTTGGCCAAAAAGGGCGTATGCGTTTTTTCCTGAATATATTCAGGAAAAAACGCATACGCCCTTTTTGGCCAACCAAGCAACCTGGAAAGGCCAATCAGCGCTCCAAAGAAGTCTCGCTTCCCAGCGGGCAAAAGGGCCATGCGGAAAAAAGTGTCCAAACCAGAAATGCAGGACCGGCCATGGAGAAATGGGAGCCTTGCTACGCTGATGGGTGGGATGTAAATTGCCAACAGCCACTCTGGAGAAGTGTACGGTGTGTTCTGAAACATCTAAAAAACACAGCTTGGAGAGCATAGGGCACTTCCACTCATGGGCGTATAAATTGGGAAAACTAAAAATCAGCAAGACACAGGCACCCCAAAGTTTAGGGCTGCTCTGTTGACAAGAACCCCCACTTCATTACACCTTAAATATCCTAGGAAAGAGAAAAATGGATAAAGAAGTTGTGGTCCTCATGTACAATGGAATATCACTCAGCCATGAAATCAACGTCATAAGGCTAGTAGCAGCACGATGAGTGGATTTAGGTACGAAGATTCTAAGTGAAATAAGTCACACAGAAAAAGACACTTATCATAAGATATCACTTAGAGAGGGAATGTAAAAACCGCTACACTTGAACTGAATTGCAAAACAGAACAGAGTCACACGTTTAGGAAACACACTATGGCTGCTGAACGGGAAAGGTGAGGTGGGGTGATGCATAAAACAAGGGTTTCAAATTAGCTCCGATACCGTTCCATAAACCCAATATGTAAGAGACAAGACCTATTCCTTTTTCAGTGAACTGGACTCAACACCCCCTATTCACCGCACAAGAATATATCTGACTAGTAAGAATCTTCAAACCTATGTATTGATATCTCTCCGTAAGTGAGTCAAGGGGGTGTAAAGCGGCATAAACACAGCCGTGAAAAGCAGCTAAACCCCATTATAAAAATAAATTACTTTTCAAAACCCGTGAAACAAAGACAGTGAAAGAGAGAGAAATTCTTACAAAATTCGTTCAGGGGCTGTGATGCAACCTGGATTGACCATATCTAGACCCACAGCTGATTGAGACATAAGGATGGACACTCTTGGGGCTGAGAGGTTCGGTGAGGTTGGGTGAGCCAACGCAGACCCTTTCAAGTAATACTGCATGGTACCCATCCCATGGGTCCCAAATCTCCAGGTTCAAGGGCATCTTCCTACGTCGAAAACAGGCATGAGAAACCCAGAAGATGGTACACCGTGTGATCGGGAAAGGTTTCTAAAACGCACCTCATTTCTCATCTCCTTTGCTCGGGTTCGCCATTCCAGCCGATTTACTAGCCGTCTCCCTCCTTGGAGATTCAGCACCTTTAACCTCCTGTTCCGTACAGGTTGCAATTTGTCCTGAGGATGAACGGGAAGAGGGGGAACCAATGAGAGACTAGCTCTAGGTGTTGGGACAGGCACAGGTCACTCTATTTTCCCATCAGGAAGAAGAATTAAGCACAAGCTCAGCCTGCCCCCCAGAACCAGAAGAGGGCCTGAAGCAATCCTGCGCTTTTGCGGCCAGCTCCCAAAAAAGCGAGTTGAAAAATGGAGCTCAGGGGCACTGCAATTCACAAACCTGCACAGTTTTAAATGATACCTCTCGTCCACAAATATACTAAGGGAAGGCAACGAAGAGGCTTTGAAAGCAAGGCAGAATTGCAGGAAACAGATTTCAGGAGGTAGATTCGAATCGCCTTGAAAGCACATGAAAAGCGGCAAAACGTGGACAATGATGCCCTTGGCCAAAAAGGGCGTATGCGTTTTTTCCTGAATATATTCAGGAAAAAACGCATACGCCCTTTTTGGCCAACCAAGCAACCTGGAAAGGCCAATCAGCGCTCCAAAGAAGTCTCGCTTCCCAGCGGGCAAAAGGGCCATGCGGAAAAAAGTGTCCAAACCAGAAATGCAGGACCGGCCATGGAGAAATGGGAGCCTTGCTACGCTGATGGGTGGGATGTAAATTGCCAACAGCCACTCTGGAGAAGTGTACGGTGTGTTCTGAAACATCTAAAAAACACAGCTTGGAGAGCATAGGGCACTTCCACTCATGGGCGTATAAATTGGGAAAACTAAAAATCAGCAAGACACAGGCACCCCAAAGTTTAGGGCTGCTCTGTTGACAAGAACCCCCACTTCATTACACCTTAAATATCCTAGGAAAGAGAAAAATGGATAAAGAAGTTGGGGTCCTCATGTACAATGGAATATCACTCAGCCATGAAATCCACGTCATAAGGATAGTAGCAGCACGATGAGTGGATTTAGGTACGACGATTCTAAGTGAAATAAGTCACACAGAAAAAGACACTTATCATAAGATATCACTTCTAGAGGGAATGTAAAAACCGCTACACTTGAACTGAATTGCAAAACAGAACAGAGTCACACGTTTAGGAAACACACTATGGCTGCTGAACGGGAAAGGTGAGGTGGGGTGATGCATAAAACAAGGGTTTCAAATTAGCTCCGATTCTGTTCCATAAACCCAATATGTAAGAGACAAGACCTATTCCTTTTTCAGTGAACTGGACTCAACACCCCCTATTCACCGCACAAGAATATATCTGACTAGTAAGAATCTTCAAACCTATGTTTTGATATCTCTCCGTAAGTGAGTCAAGGGGGTGTAAAGCGGCATAAACACAGCCGTGAAAAGTAGCTAAACCCCATTATAAAAATAAATTACTTTTCAAAACCCGTGAAACAAAGACAGTGAAAGAGAGAGAAATTCTTACAAAATTCGTTCAGGGGCTGTGATGCAACCTGGATTGACCATATCTAGACCCACAGCTGATTGAGACATAAGGGTGGACACTCTTGGGGCTGAGAGGTTCGGTGAGGTTGGGTGAGCCAACGCAGACCCTTTCAAGTAATACTGCATGGTACCCATCCCATGGGTCCCAAATCTCCAGGTTCAAGGGCATCTTCCTACGTCGAAAACAGGCATGAGAAACCCAGAAGATGGTACACCGTGTGATCGGGAAAGGTTTCTAAAACGCACCTCATTTCTCATCTCCTTTGCTCGGGTTCGCCATTCCAGCCGATTTACTAGCCATCTCCCTCCTTGGAGAATCAGCACCTTTAACCTCCTGTTCCGTACAGGTTGCAATTTGTCCTGAGGATGAAGGGGAAGAGGGGGAACCAATGAGAGACTAGCTCTAGGTGTTGGGACAGGCACAGGTCACTCTATTTTCCCATCAGGAAGAAGAATCAAGCACAAGCTCAGCCTGCCCCCCAGAACCAGAAGAGGGCCTGAAGCAATCCTGCGCTTTTGCGGCCAGCTCCCAAAAAAGCGAGTTGAAAAATGGAGCTCAGGGGCACTGCAATTCACAAACCTGCACAGTTTTAAATGATACCTCTCGTCCACAAATATACTAAGGGAAGGCAACGAAGAGGCTTTGAAAGCAAGGCAGAATTGCAGGAAACAGATTTCAGGAGGTAGATTCGAATCGCCTTGAAAGCACATGAAAAGCGGCAAAACGTGGACAATGATGCCCTTGGCCAAAAAGGGCGTATGCGTTTTTTCCTGAATATATTCAGGAAAAAACGCATACGCCCTTTTTGGCCAACCAAGCAACCTGGAAAGGCCAAGCAGCGCTCCAAAGAAGTCTCGCTTCCCAGCGGGCAAAAGGGCCATGCGGAAAAAAGTGTCCAAACCAGAAATGCAGGACCGGCCATGGAGAAATGGGAGCCTTGCTACGCTGATGGGTGGGATGTAAATTGCCAACAGCCACTCTGGAGAAGTGTACGGTGTGTTCTGAAACATCTAAAAAACACAGCTTGGAGAGCATAGGGCACTTCCACTCATGGGCGTATAAATTGGGAAAACTAAAAATCAGCAAGACACAGGCACCCCAAAGTTTAGGGCTGCTCTGTGGACAAGAACCCCCACTTCATTACACCTTAAATATCCTAGGAAAGAGAAAAATGGATAAAGAAGTTGGGGTCCTCATGTACAATGGAATATCACTCAGCCATGAAATCCACGTCATAAGGCTAGTAGCAGCACGATGAGTGGATTTAGGTACGACGATTCTAAGTGAAATAAGTCACACAGAAAAAGACACTTATCATAAGATATCACTTCTAGAGGGAATGTAAAAACCGCTACACTTGAACTGAATTGCAAAACAGAACAGAGTCACACGTTTAGGAAACACACTATGGCTGCTGAACGGGAAAGGTGAGGTGGGGTGATGCATAAAACAAGGGTTTCAAATTAGCTCCGATACCGTTCCATAAACCCAATATGTAAGAGACAAGACCTATTCCTTTTTCAGTGAACTGGACTCAACACCCCCTATTCACCGCACAAGAATATATCTGACTAGGAAGAATCTTCAAACCTATGTATTGATATCTCTCTGTAAGTGAGTCAAGGGGGTGTAAAGCGGCATAAACACAGCCGTGAAAAGCAGCTAAACCCCATTATAAAAATAAATTACTTTTCAAAACCCGTGAAACAAAGACAGTGAAAGAGAGAGAAATTCTTACAAAATTCGTTCAGGGGCTGTGATGCAACCTGGATTGACCATATCTAGACCCACAGCTGATTGAGACATAAGGGTGGACACTCTTGGGGCTGAGAGGTTCGGTGAGGTTGGGTGAGCCAACGCAGACCCTTTCAAGTAATACTGCATGGTACCCATCCCATGGGTCCCAAATCTCCAGGTTCAAGGGCATCTTCCTACGTCGAAAACAGGCATGAGAAACCCAGAAGATGGTACACCGTGTGATCGGGAAAGGTTTCTAAAACGCACCTCATTTCTCATCTCCTTTGCTCGGGTTCGCCATTCCAGCCGATTTACTAGCCATCTCCCTCCTTGGAGAATCAGCACCTTTAACCTCCTGTTCCGTACAGGTTGCAATTTGTCCTGAGGATGAACGGGAAGAGGGGGAACCAATGAGAGACTAGCTCTAGGTGTTGGGACAGGCACAGGTCACTCTATTTTCCCATCAGGAAGAAGAATTAAGCACAAGCTCAGCCTGCCCCCCAGAACCAGAAGAGGGCCTGAAGCAATCCTGCGCTTTTGCGGCCAGCTCCCAAAAAAGCGAGTTGAAAAATGGAGCTCAGGGGCACTGCAATTCACAAACCTGCAGAGTTTTAAATGATACCTCTCGTCCACAAATATATTAAGGGAAGGCAACGAAGAGGCTTTGAAAGCAAGGCAGAATTGCAGGAAACAGATTTCAGGAGGTAGATTCGAATCGCCTTGAAAGCACATGAAAAGCGGCAAAACGTGGACAATGATGCCCTTGGCCAAAAAGGGCGTATGCGTTTTTTCCTGAATATATTCAGGAAAAAACGCATACGCCCTTTTTGGCCAACCAAGCAACCTGGAAAGGCCAATCAGCGCTCCAAAGAAGTCTCGCTTCCCAGCGGGCAAAAGGGCCATGCGGAAAAAAGTGTCCAAACCAGAAATGCAGGACCGGCCATGGAGAAATGGGAGCCTTGCTACGCTGATGGGTGGGATGTAAATTGCCAACAGCCACTCTGGAGAAGTGTACGGTGTGTTCTGAAACATCTAAAAAACACAGCTTGGAGAGCATAGGGCACTTCCACTCATGGGCGTATAAATTGGGAAAACTAAAAATCAGCAAGACACAGGCACCCCAAAGTTTAGGGCTGCTCTGTTGACAAGAACCCCCACTTCATTACACCTTAAATATCCTAGGAAAGAGAAAAATGGATAAAGAAGTTGTGGTCCTCATGTACAATGGAATATCACTCAGCCATGAAATCCACGTCATAAGGCTAGTAGCAGCACGATGAGTGGATTTAGGTACGAAGATTCTAAGTGAAATAAGTCACACAGAAAAAGACACTTATCATAAGATATCACTTAGAGAGGGAATGTAAAAACCGCTACACTTGAACTGAATTGCAAAACAGAACAGAGTCACACGTTTAGGAAACACACTATGGCTGCTGAACGGGAAAGGTGAGGTGGGGTGATGCATAAAACAAGGGTTTCAAATTAGCTCCGATACCGTTCCATAAACCCAATATGTAAGAGACAAGACCTATTCCTTTTTCAGTGAACTGGACTCAACACCCCCTATTCACCGCACAAGAATATATCTGACTAGTAAGAATCTTCAAACCTATGTATTGATATCTCTCCGTAAGTGAGTCAAGGGGGTGTAAAGCGGCATAAACACAGCCGTGAAAAGCAGCTAAACCCCATTATAAAAATAAATTACTTTTCAAAACCCGTGAAACAAAGACAGTGAAAGAGAGAGAAATTCTTATAAATTCGTTCAGGGGCTGTGATGCAACCTGGATTGACCATATCTAGACCCACAGCTGATTGAGACATAAGGGTGGACACTCTTGGGGCTGAGAGGTTCGGTGAGGTTGGGTGAGCCAACGCAGACCCTTTCACGTAATACTGCATGGTACCCATCCCATGGGTTCCAAATCTCCAGGTTCAAGGGCATCTTCCTACGTCGAAAACAGGCATGAGAAACCCAGAAGATGGTACACCGTGTGATCGGGAAAGGTTTCTAAAACGCACCTCATTTCTCATCTCCTTTGCTCGGGTTCGCCATTCCAGCCGATTTACTAGCCATCTCCCTCCTTGGAGAATCAGCACCTTTAACCTCCTGTTCCGTACAGGTTGCAATTTGTCCTGAGGATGAAGGGGAAGAGGGGGAACCAATGAGAGACTAGCTCTAGGTGTTGGGACAGGCACAGGTCACTCTATTTTCCCATCAGGAAGAAGAATTAAGCACAAGCTCAGCCTGCCCCCCAGAACCAGAAGAGGGCCTGAAGCAATCCTGCGCTTTGGCGGCCATCTCCCAAAAAAGCAAGTTGAAAAATGGAGCTCAGGGGCACTGCAATTCACAAACCTGCAGAGTTTTAAATGATACCTCTCGTCCACAAATATATTAAGGGAAGGCAACGAAGAGGCTTTGAAAGCAAGGCAGAATTGCAGGAAACAGATTTCAGGAGGTAGATTCGAATCGCCTTGAAAGCACATGAAAAGCGGCAAAACGTGGACAATGATGCCCTTGGCCAAAAAGGGCGTATGCGTTTTTTCCTGAATATATTCAGGAAAAAACGCATACGCCCTTTTTGGCCAACCAAGCAACCTGGAAAGGCCAATCAGCGCTCCAAAGAAGTCTCGCTTCCCAGCGGGCAAAAGGGCCATGCGGAAAAAAGTGTCCAAACCAGAAATGCAGGACCGGCCATGGAGAAATGGGAGCCTTGCTACGCTGATGGGTGGGATGTAAATTGCCAACAGCCACTCTGGAGAAGTGTACGGTGTGTTCTGAAACATCTAAAAAACACAGCTTGGAGAGCATAGGGCACTTCCACTCATGGGCGTATAAATTGGGAAAACTAAAAATTAGCAAGACACAGGCACCCCAAAGTTTAGGGCTGCTCTGTTGACAAGAACCCCCACTTCATTACACCTTAAATATCCTAGGAAAGAGAAAAATGGATAAAGAAGTTGTGGTCCTCATGTACAATGGAATATCACTCAGCCATGAAATCAACGTCATAAGGCTAGTAGCAGCACGATGAGTGGATTTAGGTACGAAGATTCTAAGTGAAATAAGTCACACAGAAAAAGACACTTATCATAAGATATCACTTAGAGAGGGAATGTAAAAACCGCTACACTTGAACTGAATTGCAAAACAGAACAGAGTCACACGTTTAGGAAACACACTATGGCTGCTGAACGGGAAAGGTGAGGTGGGGTGATGCATAAAACAAGGGTTTCAAATTAGCTCCGATACCATTCCATAAACCCAATATGTAAGAGACAAGACCTATTCCTTTTTCAGTGAACTGGACTCAACACCCCCTATTCACCGCACAAGAATATATCTGACTAGTAAGAATCTTCAAACCTATGTATTGATATCTCTCTGTAAGTGAGTCAAGGGGGTGTAAAGCGGCATAAACACAGCCGTGAAAAGCAGCTAAACCCCATTATAAAAATAAATTACTTTTCAAAACCCGTGAAACAAAGACAGTGAAAGAGAGAGAAATTCTTACAAAATTCGTTCAGGGGCTGTGATGCAACCTGGATTGACCATATCTAGACCCACAGCTGATTGAGACATAAGGGTGGACACTCTTGGGGCTGAGAGGTTCGGTGAGGTTGGGTGAGCCAACGCAGACCCTTTCAAGTAATACTGCATGGTACCCATCCCATGGGTCCCAAATCTCCAGGTTCAAGGGCATCTTCCTACGTCGAAAACAGGCATGAGAAACCCAGAAGATGGTACACCGTGTGATCGGGAAAGGTTTCTAAAACGCACCTCATTTCTCATCTCCTTTGCTCGGGTTCGCCATTCCAGCCGATTTACTAGCCGTCTCCCTCCTTGGAGAATCAGCACCTTTAACCTCCTGTTCCGTACAGGTTGCAATTTGTCCTGAGGATGAACGGGAAGAGGGGGAACCAATGAGAGACTAGCTCTAGGTGTTGGGACAGGCACAGGTCACTCTATTTTCCCATCAGGAAGAAGAATTAAGCACAAGCTCAGCCTGCCCCCCAGAACCAGAAGAGGGCCTGAAGCAATCCTGCGCTTTTGCGGCCAGCTCCCAAAAAAGCGAGTTGAAAAATGGAGCTCAGGGGCACTGCAATTCACAAACCTGCACAGTTTTAAATGATACCTCTCGTCCACAAATATACTAAGGGAAGGCAACGAAGAGGCTTTGAAAGCAAGGCAGAATTGCAGGAAACAGATTTCAGGAGGTAGATTCGAATCGCCTTGAAAGCACATGAAAAGCGGCAAAACGTGGACAATGATGCCCTTGGCCAAAAAGGGCGTATGCGTTTTTTCCTGAATATATTCAGGAAAAAACGCATACGCCCTTTTTGGCCAACCAAGCAACCTGGAAAGGCCAATCAGCGCTCCAAAGAAGTCTCGCTTCCCAGCGGGCAAAAGGGCCATGCGGAAAAAAGTGTCCAAACCAGAAATGCAGGACCGGCCATGGAGAAATGGGAGCCTTGCTACGCTGATGGGTGGGATGTAAATTGCCAACAGCCACTCTGGAGAAGTGTACGGTGTGTTCTGAAACATCTAAAAAACACAGCTTGGAGAGCATAGGGCACTTCCACTCATGGGCGTATAAATTGGGAAAACTAAAAATCAGCAAGACACAGGCACCCCAAAGTTTAGGGCTGCTCTGTTGACAAGAACCCCCACTTCATTACACCTTAAATATCCTAGGAAAGAGAAAAATGGATAAAGAAGTTGGGGTCCTCATGTACAATGGAATATCACTCAGCCATGAAATCCACGTCATAAGGCTAGTAGCAGCACGATGAGTGGATTTAGGTACGACGATTCTAAGTGAAATAAGTCACACAGAAAACGACACTTATCATAAGATATCACTTCTAGAGGGAATGTAAAAACCGCTACACTTGAACTGAATTGCAAAACAGAACAGAGTCACACGTTTAGGAAACACACTATGGCTGCTGAATGGGAAAGGTGAGGTGGGGTGATGCATAAAACAAGGGTTTCAAATTAGCTCAGATACCGTTCCATAAACCCAATATGTAAGAGACAAGACCTATTCCTTTTTCAGTGAACTGGACTCAACACCCCCTATTCACCGCACAAGAATATATCTGACTAGTAAGAATCTTCAAACGTATGTATTGATATCTCTCTGTAAGTGAGTCAAGGGGGTGTAAAGCGGCATAAACACAGCCGTGAAAAGCAGCTAAACCCCATTATAAAAATAAATTACTTTTCAAAACCCGTGAAACAAAGACAGTGAAAGAGAGAGAAATTCTTACAAAATTCGTTCAGGGGCTGTGATGCAACCTGGATTGACCATATCTAGACCCACAGCTGATTGAGACATAAGGGTGGACACTCTTGGGGCTGAGAGGTTCGGTGAGGTTGGGTGAGCCAACGCAGACCCTTTCAAGTAATACTGCATGGTACCCATCCCATGGGTCCCAAATCTCCAGGTTCAAGGGCATCTTCCTACGTCGAAAACAGGCATGAGAAACCCAGAAGATGGTACACCATGTGATCGGGAAAGGTTTCTAAAACGCACCTCATTTCTCATCTCCTTTGCTCGGGTTCGCCATTCCAGCCGATTTACTAGCCATCTCCCTCCTTGGAGAATCAGCACCTTTAACCTCCTGTTCCGTACAGGTTGCAATTTGTCCTGAGGATGAAGGGGAAGAGGGGGAACCAATGAGAGACTAGCTCTAGGTGTTGTTACAGGCACAGGTCACTCTATTTTCCCATCAGGAAGAAGAATCAAGCACAAGCTCAGCCTGCCCCCCAGAACCAGAAGAGGGCCTGAAGCAATCCTGCGCTTTTGCGGCCAGCTCCCAAAAAAGCGAGTTGAAAAATGGAGCTCAGGGGCACTGCAATTCACAAACCTGCAGAGTTTTAAATGATACCTCTCGTCCACAAATATATTAAGGGAAGGCAACGAAGAGGCTTTGAAAGCAAGGCAGAATTGCAGGAAACAGATTTCAGGAGGTAGATTCGAATCGCCTTGAAAGCACATGAAAAGCGGCAAAACGTGGACAATGATGCCCTTGGCCAAAAAGGGCGTATGCGTTTTTTCCTGAATATATTCAGGAAAAAACGCATACGCCCTTTTTGGCCAACCAAGCAACCTGGAAAGGCCAATCAGTGCTCCAAAGAAGTCTCGCTTCCCAGCGGGCAAAAGGGCCATGCGGAAAAAAGTGTCCAAACCAGAAATGCAGGACCGGCCATGGAGAAATGGGAGCCTTGCTACGCTGATGGGTGGGATGTAAATTGCCAACAGCCACTCTGGAGAAGTGTACGGTGTGTTCTGAAACATCTAAAAAACACAGCTTGGAGAGCATAGGGCACTTCCACTCATGGGCGTATAAATTGGGAAAACTAAAAATCAGCAAGACACAGGCAACCCAAAGTTTAGGGCTGATCTGTTGACAAGAACCCCCACTTCATTACACCTTAAATATCCTAGGAAAGAGAAAAATGGATAAAGAAGTTGTGGTCCTCATGTACAATGGAATATCACTCAGCCATGAAATCCACGTCATAAGGCTAGTAGCAGCACGATGAGTGGATTTAGGTACGACGATTCTAAGTGAAATAAGTCACACAGAAAAAGACACTTATCATAACATATCACTTAGAGAGGGAATGTAAAAACCGCTACACTTGAACTGAATTACAAAACAGAACAGAGTCACACGTTTAGGAAACACACTATGGCTGCTGAACGGGAAAGGTGAGGTGGGGTGATGCATAAAACAAGGGTTTCAAATTAGCTCCGATACTGTTCCATAAACCCAATATGTAAGAGACAAGACCTATTCCTTTTTCAGTGAACTGGACTCAACACCCCCTATTCACCGCACAAGAATATATCTGACTAGTAAGAATCTTCAAACCTATGTATTGATATCTCTCTGTAAGTGAGTCAAGGGGGTGTAAAGCGGCATAAACACAGCCGTGAAAAGCAGCTAAACCCCATTATAAAAATAAATTACTTTTCAAAACCCGTGAAACAAAGACAGTGAAAGAGAGAGAAATTCTTACAAAATTCGTTCAGGGGCTGTGATGCAACCTGGATTGACCATATCTAGACCCACAGCTGATTGAGACATAAGGGTGGACACTCTTGGGGCTGAGAGGTTCGGTGAGGTTGGGTGAGCCAACGCAGACCCTTTCAAGTAATACTGCATGGTACCCATCCCATGGGTCCCAAATCTCCAGGTTCAAGGGCATCTTCCTACGTCGAAAACAGGCATGAGAAACCCAGAAGATGGTACACCGTGTGATCGGGAAAGGTTTATAAAACGCACCTCATTTCTCATCCCCTTTGCTCGGGTTCGCCATTCCAGCCGATTTACTAGCCATCTCCCTCCTTGGAGAATCAGCACCTTTAACCTCCTGTTCCGTACAGGTTGCAATTTGTCCTGAGGATGAAGGGGAAGAGGGGGAACCAATGAGAGACTAGCTCTAGGTGTTGGGACAGGCACAGGTCACTCTATTTTCCCATCAGGAAGAAGAATCAAGCACAAGCTCAGCCTGCCCCCCAGAACCAGAAGAGGGCCTGAAGCAATCCTGCGCTTTTGCGGCCAGCTCCCAAAAAAGCGAGTTGAAAAATGGAGCTCAGGGGCACTGCAATTCACAAACCTGCACAGTTTTAAATGATACCTCTCGTCCACAAATATACTAAGGGAAGGCAACGAAGAGGCTTTGAAAGCAAGGCAGAATTGCAGGAAACAGATTTCAGGAGGTAGATTCGAATCGCCTTGAAAGCACATGAAAAGCGGCAAAACGTGGACAATGATGCCCTTGGCCAAAAAGGGCGTATGCGTTTTTTCCTGAATATATTCAGGAAAAAACGCATACGCCCTTTTTGGCCAACCAAGCAACCTGGAAAGGCCAATCAGCGCTCCAAAGAAGTCTCGCTTCCCAGCGGGCAAAAGGGCCATGGGGAAAAAAGTGTCCAAACCAGAAATGCAGGACCGGCCATGGAGAAATGGGAGCCTTGCTACGCTGATGGGTGGGATGTAAATTGCCAACAGGCACTCCGGAGAAGTGTACGGTGTGTTCTGAAACATCTAAAAACACAGCTTGGAGAGCATAGGGCACTTCCACTCATGGGCGTATAAATTGGGAAAACTAAAAATCAGCAAGACACAGGCACCCCAAAGTTTAGGGCTGCTCTGTTGACAAGAACCCCCACTTCATTACACCTTAAATATCCTAGGAAAGAGAAAAATGGATAAAGAAGTTGGGGTCCTCATGTACAATGGAATATCACTCAGCCATGAAATCCACGTCATAAGGCTAGTAGCAGCACGATGAGTGGATTTAGGTACGACGATTCTAAGTGAAATAAGTCACACAGAAAAAGACACTTATCATAAGATATCACTTCTAGAGGGAATGTAAAAACCGCTACACTTGAACTGAATTGCAAAACAGAACAGAGTCACACGTTTAGGAAACACACTATGGCTGCTGAACGGGAAAGGTGAGGTGGGGTGATGCATAAAACAAGGGTTTCAAATTAGCTCCGATACTGTTCCATAAACCCAATATGTAAGAGACAAGACCTATTCCTTTTTCAGTGAACTGGACTCAACACCCCCTATTCACCGCACAAGAATATATCTGACTAGTAAGAATCTTCAAACCTATGTATTGATATCTCTCTGTAAGTGAGTCAAGGGGGTGTAAAGCGGCATAAACACAGCCGTGAAAAGCAGCTAAACCCCATTATAAAAATAAATTACTTTTCAAAACCCGTGAAACAAAGACAGTGAAAGAGAGAGAAATTCTTACAAAATTCGTTCAGGGGCTGTGATGCAACCTGGATTGACCATATCTAGACCCACAGCTGATTGAGACATAAGGGTGGACACTCTTGGGGCTGAGAGGTTCGGTGAGGTTGGGTGAGCCAACGCAGACCCTTTCAAGTAATACTGCATGGTACCCATCCCATGGGTCCCAAATCTCCAGGTTCAAGGGCATCTTCCTACGTCGAAAACAGGCATGAGAAACCCAGAAGATGGTACACCGTGTGATCGGGAAAGGTTTATAAAACGCACCTCATTTCTCATCCCCTTTGCTCGGGTTCGCCATTCCAGCCGATTTACTAGCCATCTCCCTCCTTGGAGAATCAGCACCTTTAACCTCCTGTTCCGTACAGGTTGCAATTTGTCCTGAGGATGAAGGGGAAGAGGGGGAACCAATGAGAGACTAGCTCTAGGTGTTGGGACAGGCACAGGTCACTCTATTTTCCCATCAGGAAGAAGAATCAAGCACAAGCTCAGCCTGCCCCCCAGAACCAGAAGAGGGCCTGAAGCAATCCTGCGCTTTTGCGGCCAGCTCCCAAAAAAGCGAGTTGAAAAATGGAGCTCAGGGGCACTGCAATTCACAAACCTGCACAGTTTTAAATGATACCTCTCGTCCACAAATATACTAAGGGAAGGCAACGAAGAGGCTTTGAAAGCAAGGCAGAATTGCAGGAAACAGATTTCAGGAGGTAGATTCGAATCGCCTTGAAAGCACATGAAAAGCGGCAAAACGTGGACAATGATGCCCTTGGCCAAAAAGGGCGTATGCGTTTTTTCCTGAATATATTCAGGAAAAAACGCATACGCCCTTTTTGGCCAACCAAGCAACCTGGAAAGGCCAATCAGCGCTCCAAAGAAGTCTCGCTTCCCAGCGGGCAAAAGGGCCATGGGGAAAAAAGTGTCCAAACCAGAAATGCAGGACCGGCCATGGAGAAATGGGAGCCTTGCTACGCTGATGGGTGGGATGTAAATTGCCAACAGGCACTCCGGAGAAGTGTACGGTGTGTTCTGAAACATCTAAAAACACAGCTTGGAGAGCATAGGGCACTTCCACTCATGGGCGTATAAATTGGGAAAACTAAAAATCAGCAAGACACAGGCACCCCAAAGTTTAGGGCTGCTCTGTTGACAAGAACCCCCACTTCATTACACCTTAAATATCCTAGGAAAGAGAAAAATGGATAAAGAAGTTGGGGTCCTCATGTACAATGGAATATCACTCAGCCATGAAATCCACGTCATAAGGCTAGTAGCAGCACGATGAGTGGATTTAGGTACGACGATTCTAAGTGAAATAAGTCACACAGAAAAAGACACTTATCATAAGATATCACTTCTAGAGGGAATGTAAAAACCGCTACACTTGAACTGAATTGCAAAACAGAACAGAGTCACACGTTTAGGAAACACACTATGGCTGCTGAACGGGAAAGGTGAGGTGGGGTGATGCATAAAACAAGGGTTTCAAATTAGCTCCGATACTGTTCCATAAACCCAATATGTAAGAGACAAGACCTATTCCTTTTTCAGTGAACTGGACTCAACACCCCCTATTCACCGCACAAGAATATATCTGACTAGTAAGAATCTTCAAACCTATGTATTGATATCTCTCCGTAAGTGAGTCAAGGGGGTGTAAAGCGGCATAAACACAGCCGTGAAAAGCAGCTAAACCCCATTATAAAAATAAATTACTTTTCAAAACCCGTGAAACAAAGACAGTGAAAGAGAGAGAAATTCTTACAAAATTCGTTCAGGGGCTGTGATGCAACCTGGATTGACCATATCTAGACCCACAGCTGATTGAGACATAAGGGTGGACACTCTTGGGGCTGAGAGGTTCGGTGAGGTTGGGTGAGCCAACGCAGACCCTTTCAAGTAATACTGCATGGTACCCATCCCATGGGTCCCAAATCTCCAGGTTCAAGGGCATCTTCCTACGTCGAAAACAGGCATGAGAAACCCAGAAGATGGTACACCGTGTGATCGGGAAAGGTTTCTAAAACGCACCTCATTTCTCATCCCCTTTGCTCGGGTTCGCCATTCCAGCCGATTTACTAGCCATCTCCCTCCTTGGAGAATCAGCACCTTTAACCTCCTGTTCCGTACAGGTTGCAATTTGTCCTGAGGATGAAGGGGAAGAGGGGGAACCAATGAGAGACTAGCTCTAGGTGTTGGGACAGGCACAGGTCACTCTATTTTCCCATCAGGAAGAAGAATCAAGCACAAGCTCAGCCTGCCCCCCAGAACCAGAAGAGGGCCTGAAGCAATCCTGCGCTTTTGCGGCCAGCTCCCAAAAAAGCGAGTTGAAAAATGGAGCTCAGGGGCACTGCAATTCACAAACCTGCACAGTTTTAAATGATACCTCTCGTCCACAAATATACTAAGGGAAGGCAACGAAGAGGCTTTGAAAGCAAGGCAGAATTGCAGGAAACAGATTTCAGGAGGTAGATTCGAATCGCCTTGAAAGCACATGAAAAGCGGCAAAACGTGGACAATGATGCCCTTGGCCAAAAAGGGCGTATGCGTTTTTTCCTGAATATATTCAGGAAAAAACGCATACGCCCTTTTTGGCCAACCAAGCAACCTGGAAAGGCCAATCAGCGCTCCAAAGAAGTCTCGCTTCCCAGCGGGCAAAAGGGCCATGGGGAAAAAAGTGTCCAAACCAGAAATGCAGGACCGGCCATGGAGAAATGGGAGCCTTGCTACGCTGATGGGTGGGATGTAAATTGCCAACAGGCACTCCGGAGAAGTGTACGGTGTGTTCTGAAACATCTAAAAACACAGCTTGGAGAGCATAGGGCACTTCCACTCATGGGCGTATAAATTGGGAAAACTAAAAATCAGCAAGACACAGGCACCCCAAAGTTTAGGGCTGCTCTGTTGACAAGAACCCCCACTTCATTACACCTTAAATATCCTAGGAAAGAGAAAAATGGATAAAGAAGTTGGGGTCCTCATGTACAATGGAATATCACTCAGCCATGAAATCCACGTCATAAGGCTAGTAGCAGCACGATGAGTGGATTTAGGTACGACGATTCTAAGTGAAATAAGTCACACAGAAAAAGACACTTATCATAAGATATCACTTCTAGAGGGAATGTAAAAACCGCTACACTTGAACTGAATTGCAAAACAGAACAGAGTCACACGTTTAGGAAACACACTATGGCTGCTGAACGGGAAAGGTGAGGTGGGGTGATGCATAAAACAAGGGTTTCAAATTAGCTCCGATACTGTTCCATAAACCCAATATGTAAGAGACAAGACCTATTCCTTTTTCAGTGAACTGGACTCAACACCCCCTATTCACCGCACAAGAATATATCTGACTAGTAAGAATCTTCAAACCTATGTATTGATATCTCTCTGTAAGTGAGTCAAGGGGGTGTAAAGCGGCATAAACACAGCCGTGAAAAGCAGCTAAACCCCATTATAAAAATAAATTACTTTTCAAAACCCGTGAAACAAAGACAGTGAAAGAGAGAGAAATTCTTACAAAATTCGTTCAGGGGCTGTGATGCAACCTGGATTGACCATATCTAGACCCACAGCTGATTGAGACATAAGGGTGGACACTCTTGGGGCTGAGAGGTTCGGTGAGGTTGGGTGAGCCAACGCAGACCCTTTCAAGTAATACTGCATGGTACCCATCCCATGGGTCCCAAATCTCCAGGTTCAAGGGCATCTTCCTACGTCGAAAACAGGCATGAGAAACCCAGAAGATGGTACACCGTGTGATCGGGAAAGGTTTATAAAACGCACCTCATTTCTCATCCCCTTTGCTCGGGTTCGCCATTCCAGCCGATTTACTAGCCATCTCCCTCCTTGGAGAATCAGCACCTTTAACCTCCTGTTCCGTACAGGTTGCAATTTGTCCTGAGGATGAAGGGGAAGAGGGGGAACCAATGAGAGACTAGCTCTAGGTGTTGGGACAGGCACAGGTCACTCTATTTTCCCATCAGGAAGAAGAATCAAGCACAAGCTCAGCCTGCCCCCCAGAACCAGAAGAGGGCCTGAAGCAATCCTGCGCTTTTGCGGCCAGCTCCCAAAAAAGCGAGTTGAAAAATGGAGCTCAGGGGCACTGCAATTCACAAACCTGCACAGTTTTAAATGATACCTCTCGTCCACAAATATACTAAGGGAAGGCAACGAAGAGGCTTTGAAAGCAAGGCAGAATTGCAGGAAACAGATTTCAGGAGGTAGATTCGAATCGCCTTGAAAGCACATGAAAAGCGGCAAAACGTGGACAATGATGCCCTTGGCCAAAAAGGGCGTATGCGTTTTTTCCTGAATATATTCAGGAAAAAACGCATACGCCCTTTTTGGCCAACCAAGCAACCTGGAAAGGCCAATCAGCGCTCCAAAGAAGTCTCGCTTCCCAGCGGGCAAAAGGGCCATGGGGAAAAAAGTGTCCAAACCAGAAATGCAGGACCGGCCATGGAGAAATGGGAGCCTTGCTACGCTGATGGGTGGGATGTAAATTGCCAACAGGCACTCCGGAGAAGTGTACGGTGTGTTCTGAAACATCTAAAAACACAGCTTGGAGAGCATAGGGCACTTCCACTCATGGGCGTATAAATTGGGAAAACTAAAAATCAGCAAGACACAGGCACCCCAAAGTTTAGGGCTGCTCTGTTGACAAGAACCCCCACTTCATTACACCTTAAATATCCTAGGAAAGAGAAAAATGGATAAAGAAGTTGGGGTCCTCATGTACAATGGAATATCACTCAGCCATGAAATCCACGTCATAAGGCTAGTAGCAGCACGATGAGTGGATTTAGGTACGACGATTCTAAGTGAAATAAGTCACACAGAAAAAGACACTTATCATAAGATATCACTTCTAGAGGGAATGTAAAAACCGCTACACTTGAACTGAATTGCAAAACAGAACAGAGTCACACGTTTAGGAAACACACTATGGCTGCTGAACGGGAAAGGTGAGGTGGGGTGATGCATAAAACAAGGGTTTCAAATTAGCTCCGATACTGTTCCATAAACCCAATATGTAAGAGACAAGACCTATTCCTTTTTCAGTGAACTGGACTCAACACCCCCTATTCACCGCACAAGAATATATCTGACTAGTAAGAATCTTCAAACCTATGTATTGATATCTCTCCGTAAGTGAGTCAAGGGGGTGTAAAGCGGCATAAACACAGCCGTGAAAAGCAGCTAAACCCCATTATAAAAATAAATTACTTTTCAAAACCCGTGAAACAAAGACAGTGAAAGAGAGAGAAATTCTTACAAAATTCGTTCAGGGGCTGTGATGCAACCTGGATTGACCATATCTAGACCCACAGCTGATTGAGACATAAGGGTGGACACTCTTGGGGCTGAGAGGTTCGGTGAGGTTGGGTGAGCCAACGCAGACCCTTTCAAGTAATACTGCATGGTACCCATCCCATGGGTCCCAAATCTCCAGGTTCAAGGGCATCTTCCTACGTCGAAAACAGGCATGAGAAACCCAGAAGATGGTACACCGTGTGATCGGGAAAGGTTTCTAAAACGCACCTCATTTCTCATCTCCTTTGCTCGGGTTCGCCATTCCAGCCGATTTACTAGCCATCTCCCTCCTTGGAGAATCAGCACCTTTAACCTCCTGTTCCGTACAGGTTGCAATTTGTCCTGAGGATGAACGGGAAGAGGGGGAACCAATGAGAGACTAGCTCTAGGTGTTGGGACAGGCACAGGTCACTCTATTTTCCCATCAGGAAGAAGAATCAAGCACAAGCTCAGCCTGCCCCCCAGAACCAGAAGAGGGCCTGAAGCAATCCTGCGCTTTTGCGGCCAGCTCCCAAAAAAGCGAGTTGAAAAATGGAGCTCAGGGGCACTGCAATTCACAAACCTGCAGAGTTTTAAATGATACCTCTCGCCCACAAATATATTAAGGGAAGGCAACGAAGAGGCTTTGAAAGCAAGGCAGAATTGCAGGAAACAGATTTCAGGAGGTAGATTCGAATCGCCTTGAAAGCACATGAAAAGCGGCAAAACGTGGACAATGATGCCCTTGGCCAAAAAGGGCGTATGCGTTTTTTCCTGAATATATTCAGGAAAAAACGCATACGCCCTTTTTGGCCAACCAAGCAACCTGGAAAGGCCAATCAGCGCTCCAAAGAAGCCTCGCTTCCCAGCGGGCAAAAGGGGCATGGGGAAAAAAGTGTCCAAACCAGAAATGCAGGACCGGCCATGGAGAAATGGGAGCCTTGCTACGCTGATGGGTGGGATGTAAATTGCCAACAGGCACTCCGGAGAAGTGTACGGTGTGCTCTGAAACATCTAAAAACACAGCTTGGAGAGCATAGGGCACTTCCACTCATGGGCGTATAAATTGGGAAAAGTAAAAATCAGCAAGACACAGGCACCCCAAAGTTTAGGGCTGCTCTGTTGACAAGAACCCCCACTTCATTACACCTTAAATATCCTAGGAAAGAGAAAAATGGTTAAAGAAGTTGTGGTCCTCATGTACAATGGAATATCACTCAGCCATGAAATCAACGTCATAAGGCTAGTAGCAGCACGATGAGTGGATTTAGGTACGACGATTCTAAGTGAAATAAGTCACACAGAAAAAGACACTTATCATAAGATATCACTTAGAGAGGGAATGTAAAAACCGCTACACTTGAACTGAATTGCAAAACAGAACAGAGTCACACGTTTAGGAAACACACTATGGCTGCTGAACGGGAAAGGTGAGGTGGGGTGATGCATAAAACAAGGGTTTCAAATTAGCTCCGATACCGTTCCATAATCCCAATATGTAAGAGACAAGACCTATTCCTTTTTCAGTGAACTGGACTCAACACTCCCTATTCACCGCACAAGAATATATCTGACTAGTAAGAATCTTCAAACTTATGTATTGATATCTCTCTGTAAGTGAGTCAAGGGGGTGTAAAGCGGCATAAACACAGCCGTGAAAAGCAGCTAAACCCCATTATAAAAATAAATTACTTTTCAAAACCCGTGAAACAAAGACAGTGAAAGCGAGAGAAATTCTTACAAAATTCGTTCACGGGCTGTGATGCAACCTGGATTGACCATATCTAGACCCACAGCTGATTGAGACATAAGGGTGGACACTCTTGGGGCTGAGAGGTTCGGTGAGGTTGGGTGAGCCAACGCAGACCCTTTCAAGTAATACTGCATGGAACCCATCCCATGGGTCCCAAATCTCCAGGTTCAAGGGCATCTTCCTACGTCGAAAACAGGCATGAGAAACCCAGAAGATGGTACACCGTGTGATCGGGAAAGGTTTCTAAAACGCACCTCATTTCTCATCTCCTTTGCTCGGGTTCACCATTCCAGCCGGTTTACTAGCCATCTCCCTCCTTGGAGAATCAGCACCTTTAACCTCCTGTTCCGTACAGGTTGCAATTTGTCCTGAGGATGAACGGGAAGAGGGGGAACCAATGAGAGACTAGCTCTAGGTGTTGGGACAGGCACAGGTCACTCTATTTTCCCATCAGGAAGAAGAATCAAGCACAAGCTCAGCCTGCCCCCCAGAACCAGAAGAGGGCCTGAAGCAATCCTGCGCTTTTGCGGCCAGCTCCCAAAAAAGCGAGTTGAAAAATGGAGCTCAGGGGCACTGCAATTCACAAACCTGCACAGTTTTAAATGATACCTCTCGCCCACAAATATATTAAGGGAAGGCAACGAAGAGGCTTTGAAAGCAAGGCAGAATTGCAGGAAACAGATTTCAGGAGGTAGATTCGAATCGCCTTGAAAGCACATGAAAAGCGGCAAAACGTGGACAATGATGCCCTTGGCCAAAAAGGGCGTATGCGTTTTTTCCTGAATATATTCAGGAAAAAACGCATACGCCCTTTTTGGCCAACCAAGCAACCTGGAAAGGCCAATCAGCGCTCCAAAGAAGTCTCGCTTCCCAGCGGGCAAAAGGGCCATGGGGAAAAAAGTGTCCAAACCAGAAATGCAGGACCGGCCATGGAGAAATGGGAGCCTTGCTACGCTGATGGGTGGGATGTAAATTGCCAACAGGCACTCCGGAGAAGTGTACGGTGTGTTCTGAAACATCTAAAAACACAGCATGGAGAGCATAGGGCACTTCCACTCATGGGCGTATAAATTGGGAAAACTAAAAATCAGCAAGACACAGGCACCCCAAACTTTAGGGCTGCTCTGTGGACAAGAACCCCCACTTCATTACACCTTAAATATCCTAGGAAAGAGAAAAATGGATAAAGAAGTTGTGGTCCTCATGTACAATGGAATGTCACTCAGCCATGAAATAAACGTCATAAGGCTAGTAGCAGCACGATGAGTGGATTTAGGTACGACGATTCTAAGTGAAATAAGTCACACAGAAAAAGACACTTATCCTAAGATATCACTTCTAGAGGGAATGTAAAAACCGCTACACTTGAACTGAATTGCAAAACAGAACAGAGTCCCACGTTTAGGAAACACACTATGGCTGCTGAACAGGAAAGGTGAGGTGGGGTGATGCATAAAACAAGGGTTTCAAATTAGCTCAGATACCGTTCCATAAACCCAATATGTAAGAGACAAGACCTATTCCTTTTTCAGTGAACTGGACTCAACACCCCCTATTCACCGCACAAGAATATATCTGACTAGTAAGAATCTTCAAACCTATGTATTGATATCTCTCTGTAAGTGAGTCAAGGGGGTGTAAAGCGGCATAAACACAGCCGTGAAAAGCAGCTAAACCCCATTATAAAAATAAATTACTTTTCAAAACCCGTGAAACAAAGACAGTGAAAGAGAGAGAAATTCTTACAAAATTCGTTCAGGGGCTGTGATGCAACCTGGATTGACCATATCTAGACCCACAGCTGATTGAGACATAAGGGTGGACACTCTTGGGGCTGAGAGGTTCGGTGAGGTTGGGTGAGCCAACGCAGACCCTTTCAAGTAATACTGCATGGAACCCATCCCATGGGTCCCAAATCTCCAGGTTCAAGGGCATCTTCCTACGTCGAAAACAGGCATGAGAAACCCAGAAGATGGTACACCGTGTGATCGGGAAAGGTTTCTAAAACGCACCTCATTTCTCATCTCCTTTGCTCGGGTTCACCATTCCAGCCGGTTTACTAGCCATCTCCCTCCTTGGAGAATCAGCACCTTTAACCTCCTGTTCCGTACAGGTTGCAATTTGTCCTGAGGATGAACGGGAAGAGGGGGAACCAATGAGAGACTAGCTCTAGGTGTTGGGACAGGCACAGGTCACTCTATTTTCCCATCAGGAAGAAGAATCAAGCACAAGCTCAGCCTGCCCCCCAGAACCAGAAGAGGGCCTGAAGCAATCCTGCGCTTTTGCGGCCAGCTCCCAAAAAAGCGAGTTGAAAAATGGAGCTCAGGGGCACTGCAATTCACAAACCTGCACAGTTTTAAATGATACCTCTCGCCCACAAATATATTAAGGGAAGGCAACGAAGAGGCTTTGAAAGCAAGGCAGAATTGCAGGAAACAGATTTCAGGAGGTAGATTCGAATCGCCTTGAAAGCACATGAAAAGCGGCAAAACGTGGACAATGATGCCCTTGGCCAAAAAGGGCGTATGCGTTTTTTCCTGAATATATTCAGGAAAAAACGCATACGCCCTTTTTGGCCAACCAAGCAACCTGGAAAGGCCAATCAGCGCTCCAAAGAAGTCTCGCTTCCCAGCGGGCAAAAGGGCCATGGGGAAAAAAGTGTCCAAACCAGAAATGCAGGACCGGCCATGGAGAAATGGGAGCCTTGCTACGCTGATGGGTGGGATGTAAATTGCCAACAGGCACTCCGGAGAAGTGTACGGTGTGTTCTGAAACATCTAAAAACACAGCATGGAGAGCATAGGGCACTTCCACTCATGGGCGTATAAATTGGGAAAACTAAAAATCAGCAAGACACAGGCACCCCAAACTTTAGGGCTGCTCTGTGGACAAGAACCCCCACTTCATTACACCTTAAATATCCTAGGAAAGAGAAAAATGGATAAAGAAGTTGTGGTCCTCATGTACAATGGAATGTCACTCAGCCATGAAATAAACGTCATAAGGCTAGTAGCAGCACGATGAGTGGATTTAGGTACGACGATTCTAAGTGAAATAAGTCACACAGAAAAAGACACTTATCCTAAGATATCACTTCTAGAGGGAATGTAAAAACCGCTACACTTGAACTGAATTGCAAAACAGAACAGAGTCCCACGTTTAGGAAACACACTATGGCTGCTGAACAGGAAAGGTGAGGTGGGGTGATGCATAAAACAAGGGTTTCAAATTAGCTCAGATACCGTTCCATAAACCCAATATGTAAGAGACAAGACCTATTCCTTTTTCAGTGAACTGGACTCAACACCCCCTATTCACCGCACAAGAATATATCTGACTAGTAAGAATCTTCAAACCTATGTATTGATATCTCTCTGTAAGTGAGTCAAGGGGGTGTAAAGCGGCATAAACACAGCCGTGAAAAGCAGCTAAACCCCATTATAAAAATAAATTACTTTTCAAAACCCGTGAAACAAAGACAGTGAAAGAGAGAGAAATTCTTACAAAATTCGTTCAGGGGCTGTGATGCAACCTGAATTGACCATATCTAGACCCACAGCTGATTGAGACATAAGGGTGGACACTCTTGGGGCTGAGAGTTTCGGTGAGGTTGGGTGAGCCAACGCAGACCCTTTCAAGTAATACTGCATGGTACCCATCCCATGGGTCCCAAATCTCCAGGTTCAAGGGCATCATCCTACGTCGAAAACAGGCATGAGAAACCCAGAAGATGGTACACCGTGTGATCGGGAAAGGTTTCTAAAACGCACCTCATTTCTCATCTCCTTTGCTCGGGTTCGCCATTCCAGCCGATTTACTAGCCATCTCCCTCCTTGGAGAATCAGCACCTTTAACCTCCTGTTCCGTACAGGTTACAATTTGTCCTGAGGATGAAGGGGAAGAGGGGGAACCAATGAGAGACTAGCTCTAGGTGTTGGGACAGGCACAGGTCACTCTATTTTCCCATTAGGAAGAAGAATCAAGCACAAGCTCAGCCTGCCCCCCAGAACCAGAAGAGGGCCTGAAGCAATCCTGCGCTTTTGCGGCCAGCTCCCAAAAAAGCGAGTTGAAAAATGGAGCTCAGGGGCACTGCAATTCACAAACCTGCAGAGTTTTAAATGATACCTCTCGTCCACAAATATATTAAGGGAAGGCAACGAAGAGGCTTTGAAAGCAAGGCAGAATTGCAGGAAACAGATTTCAGGAGGTAGATTCGAATCGCCTTGAAAGCACATGAAAAGCGGCAAAACGTGGACAATGATGCCCTTGGCTAAAAAGGGCGTATGCGTTTTTTCCTGAATATATTCAGGAAAAAACGCATACGCCCTTTTTGGCCAACCAAGCAACCTGGAAAGGCCAATCAGCGCTCCAAAGAAGTCTCGCTTCCCAGCGGGCAAAAGGGCCATGCGGAAAAAAGTGTCCAAACCAGAAATGCAGGACAGGCCATGGAGAAATGGGAGCCTTGCTACGCTGATGGGTGGGATGTAAATTGCCAACAGGCACTCCGGAGAAGTGTACGGTGTGTTCTGAAACATCTAAAAACACAGCTTGGAGAGCATACGGCACTTCCACTCATGGGCGTATAAATTGGGAAAACTAAAAATCAGCAAGACACAGGCACCCCAAAGTTTAGGGCTGCTCTGTTGACAAGAACCCCCACTTCATTACACCTTAAATATCCTAGGAAAGAGAAAAATGGATAAAGAAGTTGTGGTCCTCATGTACAATGGAATATCACTCAGCCATGAAATCAACGTCATAAGGCTAGTAGCAGCACGATGAGTGGATTTAGGTACGACGATTCTAAGTGAAATAAGTCACACAGAAAAAGACACTTATCCTAAGATATCACTTGTAGAGGGAATGTAAAAACCGCTACACTTGAACTGAATTGCAAAACAGAACAGAGTCACACGTTTAGGAAACACACTATGGCTGCTGAACAGGAAAGGTGAGGTGGGGTGATGCATAAAACAAGGGTTTCAAATTAGCTCAGATACCGTTCCATAAACCCAATATGTAAGAGACAAGACCTATTCCTTTTTCAGTGAACTGGACTCAACACCCCCTATTCACCGCACAAGAATATATCTGACTAGTAAGAATCTTCAAACCTATGTATTGATATCTCTCTGTAAGTGAGTCAAGGGGGTGTAAAGCGGCATAAACACAGCCGTGAAAAGCAGCTAAACCCCATTATAAAAATAAATTACTTTTCAAAACCCGTGAAACAAAGACAGTGAAAGAGAGAGAAATTCTTACAAAATTCGTACAGGGGCTGTGATGCAACCTGGATTGACCATATCTAGACCCACAGCTGATTGAGACATAAGGGTGGACACTCTTGGGGCTGAGAGGTTCGGTGAGGTTGGGTGAGCCAACGCAGACCCTTTCAAGTAATACTGCATGGGACCCATCCCATGGGTCCCAAATCTCCAGGTTCAAGGGCATCTTCCTACGTCGAAAACAGGCATGAGAAACCCAGAAGATGGTACACCGTGTGATCGGGAAAGGTTTCTAAAACGCACCTCATTTCTCATCTCCTTTGCTCGGGTTCGCCATTCCAGCCGATTTACTAGCCATCTCCCTCCTTGGAGAATCAGCACCTTTAACCTCCTGTTCCGTACAGGTTGCAATTTGTCCTGAGGATGAACGGGAAGAGGGGGAACCAATGAGAGACTAGCTCTAGGTGTTGGGACAGGCACAGGTCACTCTATTTTCCCATCAGGAAGAAGAATCAAGCACAAGCTCAGCCTGCCCCCCAGAACCAGAAGAGGGCCTGAAGCAATCCTGCACTTTTGCGGCCAGCTCCCAAAAAAGCGAGTTGAAAAATGGAGCTCAGGGGCACTGCAATTCACAAACCTGCAGAGTTTTAAATGATACCTCTCGTCCACAAATATATTAAGGGAAGGCAACGAAGAGGCTTTGAAAGCAAGGCAGAATTGCAGGAAACAGATTTCAGGAGGTAGATTCGAATCGCCTTGAAAGCACATGAAAAGCGGCAAAACGTGGACAATGATGCCCTTGGCCAAAAAGGGCGTATGCGTTTTTTCCTGAATATATTCAGGAAAAAACGCATACGCCCTTTTTGGCCAACCAAGCAACCTGGAAAGGCCAATCAGCGCTCCAAAGAAGTCTCGCTTCCCAGCGGGCAAAAGGGCCATGCGGAAAAAAGTGTCCAAACCAGAAATGCAGGACCGGCCATGGAGAAATGGGAGCCTTGCTACGCTGATGGGTGGGATGTAAATTGCCAACAGGCACTCCGGAGAAGTGTACGGTGTGTTCTGAAACATCTAAAAACACAGCTTGGAGAGCATAGGGCACTTCCACTCATGGGCGTATAAATTGGGAAAACTAAAAATCAGCAAGACACAGGCACCCCAAAGTTTAGGGCTGCTCTGTTGACAAGAACCCCCACTTCATTACACCTTAAATATCCTAGGAAAGAGAAAAATGGTTAAAGAAGTTGTGGTCCTCATGTACAATGGAATATCACTCAGCCATGAAATCAACGTCATAAGGCTAGTAGCAGCACGATGAGTGGATTTAGGTACGACGATTCTAAGTGAAATAAGTCACACAGAAAAAGACACTTATCATAAGATATCACTTAGAGAGGGAATGTAAAAACCGCTACACTTGAACTGAATTGCAAAACAGAACAGAGTCCCACGTTTAGGAAACACACTATGGCTGCTGAACGGGAAAGGTGAGGTGGGGTGATGCATAAAACAAGGGTTTCAAATTAGCTCCGATACCGTTCCATAAACCCAATATGTAAGAGACAAGACCTATTCCTTTTTCAGTGAACTGGACTCAACACCCCCTATTCACCGCACAAGAATATATCTGACTAGTAAGAATCTTCAAACCTATGTATTGATATCTCTCTGTAAGTGAGTCAAGGGGGTGTAAAGCGGCATAAACACAGCCGTGAAAAGCAGCTAAACCCCATTATAAAAATAAATTACTTTTCAAAACCCGTGAAACAAAGACAGTGAAAGCGAGAGAAATTCTTACAAAATTCGTTCAGGGGCTGTGATGCAACCTGGATTGACCATATCTAGACCCACAGCTGATTGAGACATAAGGGTGGACACTCTTGGGGCTGAGAGGTTCGGTGAGGTTGGGTGAGCCAACGCAGACCCTTTCAAGTAATACTGCATGGAACCCATCCCATGGGTCCCAAATCTCCAGGTTCAAGGGCATCTTCCTACGTCGAAAACAGGCATGAGAAACCCAGAAGATGGTACACCGTGTGATCGGGAAAGGTTTCTAAAACGCACCTCATTTCTCATCTCCTTTGCTCGGGTTCACCATTCCAGCCGGTTTACTAGCCATCTCCCTCCTTGGAGAATCAGCACCTTTAACCTCCTGTTCCGTACAGGTTGCAATTTGTCCTGAGGATGAACGGGAAGAGGGGGAACCAATGAGAGACTAGCTCTAGGTGTTGGGACAGGCACAGGTCACTCTATTTTCCCATCAGGAAGAAGAATCAAGCACAAGCTCAGCCTGCCCCCCAGAACCAGAAGAGGGCCTGAAGCAATCCTGCGCTTTTGCGGCCAGCTCCCAAAAAAGCGAGTTGAAAAATGGAGCTCAGGGGCACTGCAATTCACAAACCTGCACAGTTTTAAATGATACCTCTCGCCCACAAATATATTAAGGGAAGGCAACGAAGAGGCTTTGAAAGCAAGGCAGAATTGCAGGAAACAGATTTCAGGAGGTAGATTCGAATCGCCTTGAAAGCACATGAAAAGCGGCAAAACGTGGACAATGATGCCCTTGGCCAAAAAGGGCGTATGCGTTTTTTCCTGAATATATTCAGGAAAAAACGCATACGCCCTTTTTGGCCAACCAAGCAACCTGGAAAGGCCAATCAGCGCTCCAAAGAAGTCTCGCTTCCCAGCGGGCAAAAGGGCCATGGGGAAAAAAGTGTCCAAACCAGAAATGCAGGACCGGCCATGGAGAAATGGGAGCCTTGCTACGCTGATGGGTGGGATGTAAATTGCCAACAGGCACTCCGGAGAAGTGTACGGTGTGTTCTGAAACATCTAAAAACACAGCATGGAGAGCATAGGGCACTTCCACTCATGGGCGTATAAATTGGGAAAACTAAAAATCAGCAAGACACAGGCACCCCAAAGTTTAGGGCTGCTCTGTGGACAAGAACCCCCACTTCATTACACCTTAAATATCCTAGGAAAGAGAAAAATGGATAAAGAAGTTGTGGTCCTCATGTACAATGGAATGTCACTCAGCCATGAAATAAACGTCATAAGGCTAGTAGCAGCACGATGAGTGGATTTAGGTACGACGATTCTAAGTGAAATAAGTCACACAGAAAAAGACACTTATCCTAAGATATCACTTCTAGAGGGAATGTAAAAACCGCTACACTTGAACTGAATTGCAAAACAGAACAGAGTCCCACGTTTAGGAAACACACTATGGCTGCTGAACAGGAAAGGTGAGGTGGGGTGATGCATAAAACAAGGGTTTCAAATTAGCTCAGATACCGTTCCATAAACCCAATATGTAAGAGACAAGACCTATTCCTTTTTCAGTGAACTGGACTCAACACCCCCTATTCACCGCACAAGAATATATCTGACTAGTAAGAATCTTCAAACCTATGTATTGATATCTCTCTGTAAGTGAGTCAAGGGGGTGTAAAGCGGCATAAACACAGCCGTGAAAAGCAGCTAAACCCCATTATAAAAATAAATTACTTTTCAAAACCCGTGAAACAAAGACAGTGAAAGAGAGAGAAATTCTTACAAAATTCGTTCAGGGGCTGTGATGCAACCTGAATTGACCATATCTAGACCCACAGCTGATTGAGACATAAGGGTGGACACTCTTGGGGCTGAGAGTTTCGGTGAGGTTGGGTGAGCCAACGCAGACCCTTTCAAGTAATACTGCATGGTACCCATCCCATGGGTCCCAAATCTCCAGGTTCAAGGGCATCATCCTACGTCGAAAACAGGCATGAGAAACCCAGAAGATGGTACACCGTGTGATCGGGAAAGGTTTCTAAAACGCACCTCATTTCTCATCTCCTTTGCTCGGGTTCGCCATTCCAGCCGATTTACTAGCCATCTCCCTCCTTGGAGAATCAGCACCTTTAACCTCCTGTTCCGTACAGGTTACAATTTGTCCTGAGGATGAAGGGGAAGAGGGGGAACCAATGAGAGACTAGCTCTAGGTGTTGGGACAGGCACAGGTCACTCTATTTTCCCATTAGGAAGAAGAATCAAGCACAAGCTCAGCCTGCCCCCCAGAACCAGAAGAGGGCCTGAAGCAATCCTGCGCTTTTGCGGCCAGCTCCCAAAAAAGCGAGTTGAAAAATGGAGCTCAGGGGCACTGCAATTCACAAACCTGCAGAGTTTTAAATGATACCTCTCGTCCACAAATATATTAAGGGAAGGCAACGAAGAGGCTTTGAAAGCAAGGCAGAATTGCAGGAAACAGATTTCAGGAGGTAGATTCGAATCGCCTTGAAAGCACATGAAAAGCGGCAAAACGTGGACAATGATGCCCTTGGCTAAAAAGGGCGTATGCGTTTTTTCCTGAATATATTCAGGAAAAAACGCATACGCCCTTTTTGGCCAACCAAGCAACCTGGAAAGGCCAATCAGCGCTCCAAAGAAGTCTCGCTTCCCAGCGGGCAAAAGGGCCATGCGGAAAAAAGTGTCCAAACCAGAAATGCAGGACAGGCCATGGAGAAATGGGAGCCTTGCTACGCTGATGGGTGGGATGTAAATTGCCAACAGGCACTCCGGAGAAGTGTACGGTGTGTTCTGAAACATCTAAAAACACAGCTTGGAGAGCATACGGCACTTCCACTCATGGGCGTATAAATTGGGAAAACTAAAAATCAGCAAGACACAGGCACCCCAAAGTTTAGGGCTGCTCTGTTGACAAGAACCCCCACTTCATTACACCTTAAATATCCTAGGAAAGAGAAAAATGGATAAAGAAGTTGTGGTCCTCATGTACAATGGAATATCACTCAGCCATGAAATCAACGTCATAAGGCTAGTAGCAGCACGATGAGTGGATTTAGGTACGACGATTCTAAGTGAAATAAGTCACACAGAAAAAGACACTTATCCTAAGATATCACTTGTAGAGGGAATGTAAAAACCGCTACACTTGAACTGAATTGCAAAACAGAACAGAGTCACACGTTTAGGAAACACACTATGGCTGCTGAACAGGAAAGGTGAGGTGGGGTGATGCATAAAACAAGGGTTTCAAATTAGCTCAGATACCGTTCCATAAACCCAATATGTAAGAGACAAGACCTATTCCTTTTTCAGTGAACTGGACTCAACACCCCCTATTCACCGCACAAGAATATATCTGACTAGTAAGAATCTTCAAACCTATGTATTGATATCTCTCTGTAAGTGAGTCAAGGGGGTGTAAAGCGGCATAAACACAGCCGTGAAAAGCAGCTAAACCCCATTATAAAAATAAATTACTTTTCAAAACCCGTGAAACAAAGACAGTGAAAGAGAGAGAAATTCTTACAAAATTCGTACAGGGGCTGTGATGCAACCTGGATTGACCATATCTAGACCCACAGCTGATTGAGACATAAGGGTGGACACTCTTGGGGCTGAGAGGTTCGGTGAGGTTGGGTGAGCCAACGCAGACCCTTTCAAGTAATACTGCATGGGACCCATCCCATGGGTCCCAAATCTCCAGGTTCAAGGGCATCTTCCTACGTCGAAAACAGGCATGAGAAACCCAGAAGATGGTACACCGTGTGATCGGGAAAGGTTTCTAAAACGCACCTCATTTCTCATCTCCTTTGCTCGGGTTCGCCATTCCAGCCGATTTACTAGCCATCTCCCTCCTTGGAGAATCAGCACCTTTAACCTCCTGTTCCGTACAGGTTGCAATTTGTCCTGAGGATGAACGGGAAGAGGGGGAACCAATGAGAGACTAGCTCTAGGTGTTGGGACAGGCACAGGTCACTCTATTTTCCCATCAGGAAGAAGAATCAAGCACAAGCTCAGCCTGCCCCCCAGAACCAGAAGAGGGCCTGAAGCAATCCTGCACTTTTGCGGCCAGCTCCCAAAAAAGCGAGTTGAAAAATGGAGCTCAGGGGCACTGCAATTCACAAACCTGCAGAGTTTTAAATGATACCTCTCGTCCACAAATATATTAAGGGAAGGCAACGAAGAGGCTTTGAAAGCAAGGCAGAATTGCAGGAAACAGATTTCAGGAGGTAGATTCGAATCGCCTTGAAAGCACATGAAAAGCGGCAAAACGTGGACAATGATGCCCTTGGCCAAAAAGGGCGTATGCGTTTTTTCCTGAATATATTCAGGAAAAAACGCATACGCCCTTTTTGGCCAACCAAGCAACCTGGAAAGGCCAATCAGCGCTCCAAAGAAGTCTCGCTTCCCAGCGGGCAAAAGGGCCATGCGGAAAAAAGTGTCCAAACCAGAAATGCAGGACCGGCCATGGAGAAATGGGAGCCTTGCTACGCTGATGGGTGGGATGTAAATTGCCAACAGGCACTCCGGAGAAGTGTACGGTGTGTTCTGAAACATCTAAAAACACAGCTTGGAGAGCATAGGGCACTTCCACTCATGGGCGTATAAATTGGGAAAACTAAAAATCAGCAAGACACAGGCACCCCAAAGTTTAGGGCTGCTCTGTTGACAAGAACCCCCACTTCATTACACCTTAAATATCCTAGGAAAGAGAAAAATGGTTAAAGAAGTTGTGGTCCTCATGTACAATGGAATATCACTCAGCCATGAAATCAACGTCATAAGGCTAGTAGCAGCACGATGAGTGGATTTAGGTACGACGATTCTAAGTGAAATAAGTCACACAGAAAAAGACACTTATCATAAGATATCACTTAGAGAGGGAATGTAAAAACCGCTACACTTGAACTGAATTGCAAAACAGAACAGAGTCCCACGTTTAGGAAACACACTATGGCTGCTGAACGGGAAAGGTGAGGTGGGGTGATGCATAAAACAAGGGTTTCAAATTAGCTCCGATACCGTTCCATAAACCCAATATGTAAGAGACAAGACCTATTCCTTTTTCAGTGAACTGGACTCAACACCCCCTATTCACCGCACAAGAATATATCTGACTAGTAAGAATCTTCAAACCTATGTATTGATATCTCTCTGTAAGTGAGTCAAGGGGGTGTAAAGCGGCATAAACACAGCCGTGAAAAGCAGCTAAACCCCATTATAAAAATAAATTACTTTTCAAAACCCGTGAAACAAAGACAGTGAAAGCGAGAGAAATTCTTACAAAATTCGTTCAGGGGCTGTGATGCAACCTGGATTGACCATATCTAGACCCACAGCTGATTGAGACATAAGGGTGGACACTCTTGGGGCTGAGAGGTTCGGTGAGGTTGGGTGAGCCAACGCAGACCCTTTCAAGTAATACTGCATGGTACCCATCCCATGGGTCCCAAATCTCCAGGTTCAAGGGCATCTTCCTACGTCGAAAACAGGCATGAGAAACCCAGAAGATGGTACACCGTGTGATCGGGAAAGGTTTCTAAAACGCACCTCATTTCTCATCTCCTTTGCTCGGGTTCGCCATTCCAGCCGATTTACTAGCCATCTCCCTCCTTGGAGAATCAGCACCTTTAACCTCCTGTTCCGTACAGGTTGCAATTTGTCCTGAGGATGAACGGGAAGAGGGGGAACCAATGAGAGACTAGCTCTAGGTGTTGGGACAGGCACAGGTCACTCTATTTTCCCATCAGGAAGAAGAATCAAGCACAAGCTCAGCCTGCCCCCCAGAACCAGAAGAGGGCCTGAAGCAATCCTGCGCTTTTGCGGCCAGCTCCCAAAAAAGCGAGTTGAAAAATGGAGCTCAGGGGCACTGCAATTCACAAACCTGCAGAGTTTTAAATGATACCTCTCGTCCACAAATATATTAAGGGAAGGCAACGAAGAGGCTTTGAAAGCAAGGCAGAATTGCAGGAAACAGATTTCAGGAGGTAGATTCGAATCGCCTTGAAAGCACATGAAAAGCGGCAAAACGTGGACAATGATGCCCTTGGCCAAAAAGGGCGTATGCATTTTTTCCTGAATATATTCAGGAAAAAACGCATACGCCCTTTTTGGCCAACCAGGCAACCTGGAAAGGCCAATCAGCGCTCCAAAGAAGCCTCGCTTCCCAGCGGGCAAAAGGGCCATGGGGAAAAAAGTGTCCAAACCAGAAATGCAGGACCGGCCATGGAGAAATGGGAGCCTTGCTACGCTGATGGGTGGGATGTAAATTGACAACAGGCACTCCGGAGAAGTGTACGGTGTGTTCTGAAACATCTAAAAACACAGCTTGGAGAGCATAGGGCACTTCCACTCATGGCCGTATGAATTGGGAAAACTAAAAATCAGCAAGACACAGGCACCCCAAAGTTTAGGGCTGCTCTGTGGACAAGAACCCCCACTTCATTACACCTTAAATATCCTAGGAAAGAGAAAAATGGATAAAGAAGTTGTGGTCCTCATGTACAATGGAATATCACTCAGCCATGAAATCCACGTCATAAGGCTAGTAGCAGCACGATGAGTGGATTTAGGTACGACGATTCTAAGTGAAATAAGTCACACAGAAAAGACACTTATCATAAGATATCACTTAGAGAGGGAATGTAAAAACCGCTACACTTGAACTGAATTGCAAAACAGAACAGAGTCCCACGTTTAGGAAACACACTATGGCTGCTGAACAGGAAAGGTGAGGTGGGGTGATGCATAAAACAAGGGTTTCAAATTAGCTCAGATACCGTTCCATAAACCCAATATGTAAGAGACAAGACCTATTCCTTTTTCAGTGAACTGGACTCATCACCCCCTATTCACCGCACAAGAATATATCTGACTAGTAAGAATCTTCAAACCTATGTATTGATATCTCTCTGTAAGTGAGTCAAGGGGGTGTAAAGCGGCATAAACACAGCCGTGAAAAGCAGCTAAACCCCATTATAAAAATAAATTACTTTTCAAAACCCGTGAAACAAAGACAGTGAAAGAGAGAGAAATTCTTACAAAATTCGTTCAGGGGCTGTGATGCAACCTGGATTGACCATATCTAGACCCACAGCTGATTGAGACATAAGGGTGGACACTCTTGGGGCTGAGAGGTTCGGTGAGGTTGGGTGAGCCAACGCAGACCCTTTCAAGTAATACTGCATGGTACCCATCCCATGGGTCCCAAATCTCCAGGTTCAAGGGCATCTTCCTACGTCGAAAACAGGCATGAGAAACCCAGAAGATGGTACACCGTGTGATCGGGAAAGGTTTCTAAAACGCACCTCATTTCTCATCTCCTTTGCTCGGGTTCGCCATTCCAGCCGATTTACTAGCCATCTCCCTCCTTGGAGAATCAGCACCTTTAACCTCCTGTTCCGTACAGGTTGCAATTTGTCCTGAGGATGAACGGGAAGAGGGGGAACCAATGAGAGACTAGCTCTAGGTGTTGGGACAGGCACAGGTCACGCTATTTTCCCATCAGGAAGAAGAATTAAGCACAAGCTCAGCCTGCCCCCCAAAACCAGAAGAGGGCCTGAAGCAATCCTGCGCTTTTGCGGCCAGCTCCCAAAAAAGCGAGTTGAAAAATGGAGCTCAGGGGCACTGCAATTCACAAACCTGCAGAGTTTTAAATGATACCTCTCGTCCACAAATATATTAAGGGAAGGCAACGAAGAGGCTTTGAAAGCAAGGCAGAATTGCAGGAAACAGATTTCAGGTGGTAGATTCGAATCGCCTTGAAAGCACATGAAAAGCGGCAAAACGTGGACAATGATGCCCTTGGCCAAAAAGGGCGTATGCGTTTTTTCCTGAATATATTCAGGAAAAAACGCATACGCCCTTTTTGGCCAACCAAGCAACCTGGAAAGGCCAATCAGCGCTCCAAAGAAGTCTCGCTTCCCAGCGGGCAAAAGGGCCATGCGGAAAAAAGTGTCCAAACCAGAAATGCAGGACCAGCCATGGAGAAATGGGAGCCTTGCTACGCTGATGGGTGGGATGTAAATTGCCAACAGGCACTCCGGAGAAGTGTACGGTGTGTTCTGAAACATCTAAAAAACACAGCTTGGAGAGCATAGGGCACTTCCACTCATGGGCGTATAAATTGGGAAAACTAAAAATCAGCAAGACACAGGCACCCCAAAGTTTAGGGTTGCTCTGTGGACAAGAACCCCCACTTCATTACACCTTAAATATCCTAGGAAAGAGAAAAATGGATAAAGAAGTTGTGGTCCTCATGTACAATGGAATATCACTCAGCCATGAAATCAACGTCATAAGGCTAGTAGCAGCACGATGAGTGGATTTAGGTACGACGATTCTAAGTGAAATAAGTCACACAGAAAAAGACACTTATCATAAGATATCACTTCTAGAGGGAATGTAAAAACCGCTACACTTGAACTGAATTGCAAAACAGAACAGAGTCCCACGTTTAGGAAACACACTATGGCTGCTGAACGGGAAAGGTGAGGTGGGGTGATGCATAAAACAAGGGTTTCAAATTAGCTCCGATACCGTTCCATAAACCCAATATGTAAGAGACAAGACCTATTCCTTTTTCAGTGAACTGGACTCAACACCCCCTATTCACCGCACAAGAATATATCTGACTAGTAAGAATCTTCAAACCTATGTATTGATATCTCTCTGTAAGTGAGTCAAGGGGGTGTAAAGCGGCATAAACACAGCCGTGAAAAGCAGCTAAACCCCATTATAAAAATAAATTACTTTTCAAAACCCGTGAAACAAAGACAGTGAAAGAGAGAGAAATTCTTACAAAATTCGTTCAGGGGCTGTGATGCAACCTGGATTGACCATATCTAGACCCACAGCTGATTGAGACATAAGTGTGGACACTCTTGGGGCTGCGAGGTTCGGTGAGGTTGGGTGAGCCAACGCAGACCCTTTCAAGTAATACTGCATGGTACCCATCCCATGGGTCCCAAATCTCCAGGTTCAAGGGCATCTTCCTACGTCGAAAACAGGCATGAGAAACCCAGAAGATGGTACACCGTGTGATCGGGAAAGGTTTCTAAAACGCACCTCATTTCTCATCTCCTTTGCTCGGGTTCGCCATTCCAGCCGATTTACTAGCCATCTCCCTCCTTGGAGAATCAGCACCTTTAACCTCCTGTTCCGTACAGGTTGCAATTTGTCCTGAGGATGAACGGGAAGAGGGGGAACCAATGAGAGACTAGCTCTAGGTGTTGGGACAGGCACAGGTCACTCTATTTTCCCATCAGGAAGAAGAATTAAGCACAAGCTCAGCCTGCCCCCCAGAACCAGAAGAGGGCCTGAAGCAATCCTGCGCTTTTGCGGCCAGCTCCCAAAAAAGCGAGTTGAAAAATGGAGCTCAGGGGCACTGCAATTCACAAACCTGCAGAGTTTTAAATGATACCTCTCGTCCACAAATATATTAAGGGAAGGCAACGAAGAGGCTTTGAAAGCAAGGCAGAATTGCAGGAAACAGATTTCAGGAGGTAGATTCGAATCGCCTTGAAAGCACATGAAAAGCGGCAAAACGTGGACAATGATGCCCTTGGCCAAAAAGGGCGTATGCGTTTTTTCCTGAATATATTCAGGAAAAAACGCATACGCCCTTTTTGGCCAACCAAGCAACCTGGAAAGGCCAATCAGCGCTCCAAAGAAGTCTCGCTTCCCAGCGGGCAAAACGGCCATGCGGAAAATAGTGTCCAAACCAGAAATGCAGGACCGGCCATGGAGAAATGGGAGCCTTGCTACGCTGATGGGTGGGATGTAAATTGCCAACAGGCACTCCGGAGAAGTGTACGGTGTGTTCTGAAACATCTAAAAACACAGCTTGGAGAGCATAGGGCACTTCCACTCATGGGCGTATAAATTGGGAAAACTAAAAATCAGCAAGACACAGGCACCCCAAAGTTTAGGGCTGCTCTGTTGACAAGAACCCCCACTTCATTACACCTTAAATATCCTAGGAAAGAGAAAAATGGATAAAGAAGTTGGGGTCCTCATGTACAATGGAATATCACTCAGCCATGAAATCAACGTCATAAGGCTAGTAGCAGCACGATGAGTGGATTTAGGTACGACGATTCTAAGTGAAATAAGTCACACAGAAAAAGACACTTATCATAAGATATCACTTAGAGAGGGAATGTAAAAACCGCTACACTTGAACTGAATTGCAAAACAGAACAGAGTCCCACGTTTAGGAAACACACTATGGCTGCTGAACGGGAAAGGTGAGGTGGGGTGATGCATAAAACAAGGGTTTCAAATTAGCTCCGATACCGTTCCATAATCCCAATATGTAAGAGACAAGACCTATTCCTTTTTCAGTGAACTGGACTCAACACCCCCTATTCACCGCACAAGAATATATCTGACTAGTAAGAATCTTCAAACCTATGTATTGATATCTCTCTGTAAGTGAGTCAAGGGGGTGTAAAGCGGCATAAACACAGCCGTGAAAAGCAGCTAAACCCCATTATAAAAATAAATTACTTTTCAAAACCCGTGAAACAAAGACAGTGAAAGCGAGAGAAATTCTTACAAAATTCGTTCACGGGCTGTGATGCAACCTGGATTGACCATATCTAGACCCACAGCTGATTGAGACATAAGGGTGGACACTCTTGGGGCTGAGAGGTTCGGTGAGGTTGGGTGAGCCAACGCAGACCCTTTCAAGTAATACTGCATGGTACCCATCCCATGGGTCCCAAATCTCCAGGTTCAAGGGCATCTTCCTACGTCGAAAACAGGCATGAGAAACCCAGAAGATGGTACACCGTGTGATCGGGAAAGGTTTCTAAAACGCACCTCATTTCTCATCTCCTTTGCTCGGGTTCGCCATTCCAGCCGATTTACTAGCCATCTCCCTCCTTGGAGAATCAGGACCTTTAACCTCCTGTTCCGTACAGGTTGCAATTTGTCCTGAGGATGAACGGGAAGAGGGGGAACCAATGAGAGACTAGCTCTAGGTGTTGGGACAGGCACAGGTCACTCTATTTTCCCATCAGGAAGAAGAATCAAGCACAAGCTCAGCCTGCCCCCCAGAACCAGAAGAGGGCCTGAAGCAATCCTGCGCTTTTGCGGCCAGCTCCCAAAAAAGCGAGTTGAAAAATGGAGCTCAGGGGCACTGCAATTCACAAACCTGCAGAGTTTTAAATGATACCTCTCGTCCACAAATATATTAAGGGAAGGCAACGAAGAGGCTTTGAAAGCAAGGCAGAATTGCAGGAAACAGATTTCAGGAGGTAGATTCGAATCGCCTTGAAAGCACATGAAAAGCGGCAAAACGTGGACAATGATGCCCTTGGCCAAAAAGGGCGTATGCGTTTTTTCCTGAATATATTCAGGAAAAAACGCATACGCCCTTTTTGGCCAACCAAGCAACCTGGAAAGGCCAATCAGCGCTCCAAAGAAGTCTCGCTTCCCAGCGGGCAAAAGGGCCATGGGGAAAAAAGTGTCCAAACCAGAAATGCAGGACCGGCCATGGAGAAATGGGAGCCTTGCTACGCTGATGGGTGGGATGTAAATTGCCAACAGGCACTCCGGAGAAGTGTACGGTGTGTTCTGAAACATCTAAAAACACAGCTTGGAGAGCATAGGGCACTTCCACTCATGGCCGTATAAATTGGGAAAACTAAAAATCAGCAAGACACAGGCACCCCAAAGTTTAGGGCTGCTCTGTGGACAAGAACCCCCACTTCATTACACCTTAAATATCCTAGGAAAGAGAAAAATGGATAAAGAAGTTGTGGTCCTCATGTACAATGGAATATCACTCAGCCATGAAATCAACGTCATAAGGCTAGTAGCAGCACGATGAGTGGATTTAGGTACGACGATTCTAAGTGAAATAAGTCACACAGAAAAAGACACTTATCATAAGATATCACTTCTAGAGGGAATGTAAAAGCCGCTACACTTGAACTGAATTGCAAAACAGAACAGAGTCACACGTTTAGGAAACACACTATGGCTGCTGAACAGGAAAGGTGAGGTGGGGTGATGCATAAAACAAGGGTTTCAAATTAGCTCCGATACCGTTCCATAAACCCAATATGTAAGAGACAAGACCTATTCCTTTTTCAGTGAACTGGACTCAACACCCCCTATTCACCGCACAAGAATATATCTGACTAGTAAGAATCTTCAAACCTATGTATTGATATCTCTCTGTAAGTGAGTCAAGGGGGTGTAAAGCGGCATAAACACAGCCGTGAAAAGCAGCTAAACCCCATTATAAAAATAAATTACTTTTCAAAACCCGTGAAACAAAGACAGTGAAAGCGAGAGAAATTCTTACAAAATTCGTTCAGGGGCTGTGATGCAACCTGGATTGACCATATCTAGACCCACAGCTGATTGAGACATAAGGGTGGACACTCTTGGGGCTGAGAGGTTCGGTGAGGTTGGGTGAGCCAACGCAGACCCTTTCAAGTAATACTGCATGGTACCCATCCCATGGGTCCCAAATCTCCAGGTTCAAGGGCATCTTCCTACGTCGAAAACAGGCATGAGAAACCCAGAAGATGCTACACCGTGTGATCGGGAAAGGTTTCTAAAACGCACCTCATTTCTCATCTCCTTTGCTCGGGTTCGCCATTCCAGCCGATTTACTAGCCATCTCCCTCCTTGGAGAATCAGCACCTTTAACCTCCTGTTCCGTACAGGTTGCAATTTGTCCTGAGGATGAACGGGAAGAGGGGGAACCAATGAGAGACTAGCTCTAGGTGTTGGGACAGGCACAGGTCACTCTATTTTCCCATCAGGAAGAAGAATTAAGCACAAGCTCAGCCTGCCCCCCAGAACCAGAAGAGGGCCTGAAGCAATCCTGCGCTTTTGCGGCCAGCTCCCAAAAAAGCGAGTTGAAAAATGGAGCTCAGGGGCACTGCAATTCACAAACCTGCAGAGTTTTAAATGATACCTCTCGTCCACAAATATATTAAGGGAAGGCAACGAAGAGGCTTTGAAAGCAAGGCAGAATTGCAGGAAACAGATTTCAGGAGGTAGATTCGAATCGCCTTGAAAGCACATGAAAAGCGGCAAAACGTGGACAATGATGCCCTTGGCCAAAAAGGGCGTATGCGTTTTTTCCTGAATATATTCAGGAAAAAACGCATACGCCCTTTTTGGCCAACCAAGCAACCTGGAAAGGCCAATCAGCGCTCCAAAGAAGTCTCGCTTCCCAGCGGGCAAAAGGGCCATGCGGAAAAAAGTGTCCAAACCAGAAATGCAGGACCAGCCATGGAGAAATGGGAGCCTTGCTACGCTGATGGGTGGGATGTAAATTGCCAACAGGGACTCCGGAGAAGTGTACGGTGTGTTCTGAAACATCTAAAAACACAGCTTGGAGAGCATAGGGCACTTCCACTCATGGGCGTATAAATTGGGAAAACTAAAAATCAGCAAGACACAGGCACCCCAAAGTTTAGGGCTGCTCTGTTGACAAGAACCCCCACTTCATTACACCTTAAATATCCTAGGAAAGAGAAAAATGGATAAAGAAGTTGTGGTCCTCATGTACAATGGAATATCACTCAGCCATGAAATCAACGTCATAAGGCTAGTAGCAGCACGATGAGTGGATTTAGGTACGACGATTCTAAGTGAAATAAGTCACACAGAAAGAGACACTTATCATAAGATATCACTTCTAGAGGGAATGTAAAAACCGCTACACTTGAACTGAATTGCAAAACAGAACAGAGTCACACGTTTAGGAAACACACTATGGCTGCTGAACGGGAAAGGTGAGGTGGGGTGATGCATAAAACAAGGGTTTCAAATTAGCTCCGATACTGTTCCATAAACCCAATATGTAAGAGACAAGACCTATTCCTTTTTCAGTGAACTGGACTCAACACCCCCTATTCACCGCACAAGAATATATCTGACTAGTAAGAATCTTCAAACCTATGTATTGATATCTCTCTGTAAGTGAGTCAAGGGGGTATAAAGCGGCATAAACACAGCCGTGAAAAGCAGCTAAACCCCATTATAAAAATAAATTACTTTTCAAAACCCGTGAAACAAAGACAGTGAAAGCGAGAGTAATTCTTACAAAATTCGTTCACGGGCTGTGATGCAACCTGGATTGACCATATCTAGACCCACAGCTGATTGAGACATAAGGGTGGACACTCTTGGGGCTGAGAGGTTCGGTGAGGTTGGGTGAGCCAACGCAGACCCTTTCAAGTAATACTGCATGGTACCCATCCCATGGGTTCCAAATCTCCAGGTTCAAGGGCATCTTCCTACGTCGAAAACAGGCATGAGAAACCCAGAAGATGGTACACCGTGTGATCGGGAAATGTTTCTAAAACGCACCTCATTTCTCATCTCCTTTGCTCGGGTTCGCCATTCCAGCCGATTTACTAGCCATCTCCCTCCTTGGAGAATCAGCACCTTTAACCTCCTGTTCCGTACAGGTTGCAATTTGTCCTGAGGATGAACGGGAAGAGGGGGAACCAATGAGAGACTAGCTCTAGGTGTTGGGACAGGCACAGGTCACTCTATTTTCCCATCAGGAAGAAGAATCAAGCACAAGCTCAGCCTGCCCCCCAGAACCAGAAGAGGGCCTGAAGCAATCCTGCGCTTTTGCGGCCAGCTCCCAAAAAAGCGAGTTGAAAAATGGAGCTCAGGGGCACTGCAATTCACAAACCTGCAGAGTTTTAAATGATACCTCTCGTCCACAAATATATTAAGGGAAGGCAACGAAGAGGCTTTGAAAGCAAGGCAGAATTGCAGGAAACAGATTTCAGGAGGTAGATTCGAATCGCCTTGAAAGCACATGAAAAGCGGCAAAACGTGGACAATGATGCCCTTGGCCAAAAAGGGCGTATGCGTTTTTTCCTGAATATATTCAGGAAAAAACGCATACGCCCTTTTTGGCCAACCAAGCAACCTGGAAAGGCCAATCAGCGCTCCAAAGAAGTCTCGCTTCCCAGCGGGCAAAAGGGCCATGCGGAAAAAAGTGTCCAAACCAGAAATGCAGGACCGGCCATGGAGAAATGGGAGCCTTGCTACGCTGATGGGTGGGATGTAAATTGCCAACAGGCACTCCGGAGAAGTGTACGGTGTGTTCTGAAACATCTAAAAACACAGCTTGGAGAGCATAGGGCACTTCCACTCATGGCCGTATAAATTGGGAAAACTAAAAATCAGCAAGACACAGGCACCCCAAAGTTTAGGGCTGCTCTGTGGACAAGAACCCCCACTTCATTACACCTTAAATATCCTAGGAAAGAGAAAAATGGATAAAGAAGTTGTGGTCCTCATGTACAATGGAATATCACTCAGCCATGAAATCAACGTCATAAGGCTAGTAGCAGCACGATGAGTGGATTTAGGTACGACGATTCTAAGTGAAATAAGTCACACAGAAAAAGACACTTATCCTAAGATATCACTTAGAGAGGGAATGTAAAAACCGCTACACTTGAACTGAATTGCAAAACAGAACAGAGTCCCACGTTTAGGAAACACACTATGGCTGCTGAACGGGAAAGGTGAGGTGGGGTGATGCATAAAACAAGGGTTTCAAATTAGCTCTGATACCGTTCCATAAACCCAATATGTAAGAGACAAGACCTATTCCTTTTTCAGTGAACTGGACTCAACACCCCCTATTCACCGCACAAGAATATATCTGACTAGTAAGAATCTTCAAACCTATGTATTGATATCTCTATGTAAGTGAGTCAAGGGGGTGTAAAGCGGCATAAACACAGCCGTGAAAAGCAGCTAAACCCCATTATAAAACTAAATTACTTTTCAAAACCAGTGAAACAAAGACAGTGAAAGAGAGAGAAATTCTTACAAAATTCGTTCAGGGGCTGTGATGCAACCTGGATTGACCATATATAGACCCACAGCTGATTGAGACATAAGGGTGGACACTCTTGGGGCTGAGAGGTTCGGTGAGGTTGGGTGAGCCAACGCAGACCCTTTCAAGTAATACTGCATGGTACCCATCCCATGGGTCCCAAATCTCCAGGTTCAACGGCATCTTCCTACGTCGAAAACAGGCATGAGAAACCCAGAAGATGGTACACCGTGTGATCGGGAAAGGTTTCTAAAACGCACCTCATTTCTCATCTCCTTTGCTCGGGTTCGCCATTCCAGCCGATTTACTAGCCATCTCCCTCCTTGGAGAATCAGCACCTTTAACCTCCTGTTCCGTACAAGTTGCAATTTGTCCTGAGGATGAAGGGGAAGAGGGGGAACCAATGAGAGACTAGCTCTAGGTGTTGGGACAGGCACAGGTCACTCTATTTTCCCATCAGGAAGAAGAATTAAGCACAAGCTCAGCCTGCCCCCCAGAACCAGAACAGGGCCTGAAGCAATCCTGCGCTTTTGCGGCCAGCTCCCAAAAAAGCGAGTTGAAAAATGGAGCTCAGGGGCACTGCAATTCACAAACCTGCAGAGTTTTAAATGATACCTCTTGTCCACAAATATATTAAGGGAAGGCAACGAAGAGGCTTTGAAAGCAAGGCAGAATTGCAGGAAACAGATTTCAGGAGGTAGATTCGAATCGCCTTGAAAGCACATGAAAAGCGGCAAAACGTGGACAATGATGCCCTTGGCCAAAAAGGGCGTATGCGTTTTTTCCTGAATATATTCAAGAAAAAACGCATACGCCCTTTTTGGCCAACCAAGCAACCTGGAAAGGCCAATCAGCGCTCCAAAGAAGTCTCGCTTCCCAGCGGGCAAAAGGGCCATGCGGAAAAAAGTGTCCAAACCAGAAATGCAGGACCGGCCATGGAGAAATGGGAGCCTTGCTACGCTGATGGGTGGGATGTAAATTGCCAACAGCCACTCTGGAGAAGTGTACGGTGTGTTCTGAAACATCTAAAAAACACAGCTTGGAGAGCATAGGGCACTTCCACTCATGGGCGTATAAATTGGGAAAACTAAAAATCAGCAAGACACAGGCACCCCAAAGTTTAGGGCTGCCCTGTGGACAAGAACCCCCACTTCATTACACCTTAAATATCCTAGGAAAGAGAAAAATGGATAAAGAAGTTGTGGTCCTCATGTACAATGGAATATCACTCAGCCATGAAATCAACGTCATAAGGCTAGTAGCAGCACGATGAGTGGATTTAGGTACGACGATTCTAAGTGAAATAAGTCACACAGAAAAAGACACTTATCATAAGATATCACTTCTAGAGGGAATGTAAAAACCGCTACACTTGAACTGAATTGCAAAACAGAACAGAGTCCCACGTTTAGGAAACACACTATGGCTGCTGAACGGGAAAGGTGAGGAGGGGTGATGCATAAAACAAGGGTTTCAAATTAGCTCAGATACCGTTCCATAAACCCAATATGTAAGAGACAAGACCTATTCCTTTTTCAGTGAACTGGACTCAACACCCCCTATTCACCGCACAAGAATATATCTGACTAGTAAGAATCTTCAAAGCTATGTATTGATATCTCTCTGTAAGTGAGTCAAGGGGGTGTAAAGCGGCATAAACACAGCCGTGAAAAGCAGCTAAACCCCATTATAAAACTAAATTACTTTTCAAAACCCGTGAAACAAAGACAGTGAAAGAGAGAGAAATTCTTACAAAATTCGTTCAGGGGCTGTGATGCAACCTGGATTGACCATATCTAGACCCACAGCTGATTGAGACATAAGGGTGGACACTCTTGGGGCTGAGAGGTTCGGTGAGGTTGGGTGAGCCAACGCAGACCCTTTCAAGTAATACTGCATGGTACCCATCCCATGGGTCCCAAATCTCCAGGTTCAAGGGCATCTTCCTACGTCGAAAACAGGCATGAGAAACCCAGAAGATGGTACACCGTGTGATCGGGAAATGTTTCTAAAACGCACCTCATTTCTCATCTCCTTTGCTCGGGTTCGCCATTCCAGCCGATTTACTAGCCATCTCCCTCCTTGGAGAATCAGCACCTTTAACCTCCTGTTCCGTACAGGTTGCAATTTGTCCTGAGGATGAACGGGAAGAGGGGGAACCAATGAGAGACTAGCTCTAGGTGTTGGGACAGGCACAGGTCACTCTATTTTCCCATCAGGAAGAAGAATCAAGCACAAGCTCAGCCTGCCCCCCAGAACCAGAAGAGGGCCTGAAGCAATCCTGCGCTTTTGCGGCCAGCTCCCAAAAAAGCGAGTTGAAAAATGGAGCTCAGGGGCACTGCAATTCACAAACCTGCAGAGTTTTAAATGATACCTCTCGTCCACAAATATATTAAGGGAAGGCAACGAAGAGGCTTTGAAAGCAAGGCAGAATTGCAGGAAACAGATTTCAGGAGGTAGATTCGAATCGCCTTGAAAGCACATGAAAAGCGGCAAAACGTGGACAATGATGCCCTTGGCCAAAAAGGGCGTATGCGTTTTTTCCTGAATATATTCAGGAAAAAACGCATACGCCCTTTTTGGCCAACCAAGCAACCTGGAAAGGCCAATCAGCGCTCCAAAGAAGTCTCGCTTCCCAGCGGGCAAAAGGGCCATGGGGAAAAAAGTGTCCAAACCAGAAATGCAGGACCGGCCATGGAGAAATGGGAGCCTTGCTACGCTGATGGGTGGGATGTAAATTGCCAACAGGCACTCCGGAGAAGTGTACGGTGTGTTCTGAAACATCTAAAAACACAGCTTGGAGAGCATAGGGCACTTCCACTCATGGCCGTATAAATTGGGAAAACTAAAAATCAGCAAGACACAGGCACCCCAAAGTTTAGGGCTGCTCTGTGGACAAGAACCCCCACTTCATTACACCTTAAATATCCTAGGAAAGAGAAAAATGGATAAAGAAGTTGTGGTCCTCATGTACAATGGAATATCACTCAGCCATGAAATCAACGTCATAAGGCTAGTAGCAGCACAATGAGTGGATTTAGGTACGACGATTCTAAGTGAAATAAGTCACACAGAAAAAGACACTTATCCTAAGATATCACTTAGAGAGGGAATGTAAAAACCGCTACACTTGAACTGAATTGCAAAACAGAACAGAGTCCCACGTTTAGGAAACACACTATGGCTGCTGAACGGGAAAGGTGAGGTGGGGTGATGCATAAAACAAGGGTTTCAAATTAGCTCCGATACCGTTCCATAAACCCAATATGTAAGAGACAAGACCTATTCCTTTTTCAGTGAACTGGACTCAACACCCCCTATTCACCGCACAAGAATATATCTGACTAGTAAGAATCTTCAAACCTATGTATTGATATCTCTCTGTAAGTGAGTCAAGGGGGTGTAAAGCGGCATAAACACAGCCGTGAAAAGCAGCTAAACCCCATTATAAAAATAAATTACTTTTCAAAACCCGTGAAACAAAGGCAGTGAAAGAGAGAGAAATTCTTACAAAATTCGTTCAGGGGCTGTGATGCAACCTGGATTGACCATATCTAGACCCACAGCTGATTGAGACATAAGGGTGGACACTCTTGGGGCTGAGAGGTTCGGTGAGGTTGGGTGAGCCAACGCAGACCCTTTCAAGTAATACTGCATGGTACCCATCCCATGGGTCCCAAATCTCCAGGTTCAAGGGCATCTTCCTACGTCGAAAACAGGCATGAGAAACCCAGAAGATGGTACACCGTGTGATCGGGAAAGGTTTCTAAAACGCACCTCATTTCTCATCTCCTTTGCTCGGGTTCGCCATTCCAGCCGATTTACTAGCCGTCTCCCTCCTTGGAGAATCAGCACCTTTAACCTCCTGTTCCGTACAGGTTGCAATTTGTCCTGAGGATGAACGGGAAGAGGGGGAACCAATGAGAGACTAGCTCTAGGTGTTGGGACAGGCACAGGTCACTCTATTTTCCCATCAGGAAGAAGAATTAAGCACAAGCTCAGCCTGCCCCCCAGAACCAGAACAGGGCCTGAAGCAATCCTGCGCTTTTGCGGCCAGCTCCCAAAAAAGCGAGTTGAAAAATGGAGCTCAGGGGCACTGCAATTCACAAACCTGCAGAGTTTTAAATGATACCTCTTGTCCACAAATATATTAAGGGAAGGCAACGAAGAGGCTTTGAAAGCAAGGCAGAATTGCAGGAAACAGATTTCAGGAGGTAGATTCGAATCGCCTTGAAAGCACATGAAAAGCGGCAAAACGTGGACAATGATGCCCTTGGCCAAAAAGGGCGTATGCGTTTTTTCCTGAATATATTCAAGAAAAAACGCATACGCCCTTTTTGGCCAACCAAGCAACCTGGAAAGGCCAATCAGCGCTCCAAAGAAGTCTCGCTTCCCAGCGGGCAAAAGGGCCATGCGGAAAAAAGTGTCCAAACCAGAAATGCAGGATCGGCCATGGAGAAATGGGAGCCTTGCTACGCTGATGGGTGGGATGTAAATTGCCAACAGCCACTCTGGAGAAGTGTACGGTGTGTTCTGAAACATCTAAAAAACACAGCTTGGAGAGCATAGGGCACTTCCACTCATGGGCGTATAAATTGGGAAAACTAAAAATCAGCAAGACACAGGCACCCCAAAGTTTAGGGCTGCCCTGTGGACAAGAACCCCCACTTCATTACACCTTAAATATCCTAGGAAAGAGAAAAATGGATAAAGAAGTTGTGGTCCTCATGTACAATGGAATATCACTCAGCCATGAAATCAACGTCATAAGGCTAGTAGCAGCACGATGAGTGGATTTAGGTACGACGATTCTAAGTGAAATAAGTCACACAGAAAAAGACACTTATCATAAGATATCACTTCTAGAGGGAATGTAAAAACCGCTACACTTGAACTGAATTGCAAAACAGAACAGAGTCCCACGTTTAGGAAACACACTATGGCTGCTGAACGGGAAAGGTGAGGAGGGGTGATGCATAAAACAAGGGTTTCAAATTAGCTCAGATACCGTTCCATAAACCCAATATGTAAGAGACAAGACCTATTCCTTTTTCAGTGAACTGGACTCAACACCCCCTATTCACCGCACAAGAATATATCTGACTAGTAAGAATCTTCAAAGCTATGTATTGATATCTCTCTGTAAGTGAGTCAAGGGGGTGTAAAGCGGCATAAACACAGCCGTGAAAAGCAGCTAAACCCCATTATAAAACTAAATTACTTTTCAAAACCCGTGAAACAAAGACAGTGAAAGAGAGAGAAATTCTTACAAAATTCGTTCAGGGGCTGTGATGCAACCTGGATTGACCATATCTAGACCCACAGCTGATTGAGACATAAGGGTGGACACTCTTGGGGCTGAGAGGTTCGGTGAGGTTGGGTGAGCCAACGCAGACCCTTTCAAGTAATACTGCATGGTACCCATCCCATGGGTCCCAAATCTCCAGGTTCAAGGGCATCTTCCTACGTCGAAAACAGGCATGAGAAACCCAGAAGATGGTACACCGTGTGATCGGGAAAGGTTTCTAAAACGCACCTCATTTCTCATCTCCTTTGCTCGGGTTCGCCATTCCAGCCGATTTACTAGCCATCTCCCTCCTTGGAGAATCAGCACCTTTAACCTCCTGTTCCGTACAGGTTGCAATTTGTCCTGAGGATGAAGGGGAAGAGGGGGAACCAATGAGAGACTAGCTCTAGGTGTTGGGACAGGCACAGGTCACTCTATTTTCCCATCAGGAAGAAGAATTAAGCACAAGCTCAGCCTGCCCCCCAGAACCAGAAGAGGGCCTGAAGCAATCCTGCGCTTTTGCGGCCAGCTCCCAAAAAAGCGAGTTGAAAAATGGAGCTCAGGGGCACTGCAATTCACAAACCTGCACAGTTTTAAATGATACCTCTCGTCCACAAATATATTAAGGGAAGGCAACGAAGAGGCTTTGAAAGCAAGGCAGAATTGCAGGAAACAGATTTCAGGAGGTAGATTCGAATCGCCTTGAAAGCACATGAAAAGCGGCAAAACGTGGACAATGATGCCCTTGGCCAAAAAGGGCGTATGCGTTTTTTCCTGAATATATTCAGGAAAAAACGCATACGCCCTTTTTGGCCAACCAAGCAACATGGAAAGGCCAATCAGCGCTCCAAAGAAGTCTCGCTTCCCAGCGGGCAAAAGGGCCATGCGGAAAAAAGTGTCCAAACCAGAAATGCAGGACCGGCCATGGAGAAATGGGAGCCTTGCTACGCTGATGGGTGGGATGTAAATTGCCAACAGCCACTCTGGAGAAGTGTACGGTGTGTTCTGAAACATCTAAAAAACACAGCTTGGAGAGCATAGGGCACTTCCACTCATGGGCGTATAAATTGGGAAAACTAAAAATCAGCAAGACACAGGCACCCCAAAGTTTAGGGCTGCTCTGTGGACAAGAACCCCCACTTCATTACACCTTAAATATCCTAGGAAAGAGAAAAATGGATAAAGAAGTTGTGGTCCTCATGTACAATGGAATATCACTCAGCCATGAAATCAACGTCATAAGGCTAGTAGCAGCACGATGAGTGGATTTAGGTACGACGATTCTAAGTGAAATAAGTCACACAGAAAAAGACACTTATCATAAGATATCACTTCTAGAGGGAATGTAAAAACCGCTACACTTGAACTGAATTGCAAAACAGAACAGAGTCCCACGTTTAGGAAACACACTATGGCTGCTGAACGGGAAAGGTGAGGTGGGGTGATGCATAAAACAAGGGTTTCAAATTAGCTCCGATACCGTTCCATAAACCCAATATGTAAGAGACAAGACCTATTCCTTTTTCAGTGAACTGGACTCAACACCCCCTATTCACCGCACAAGAATATATCTGACTAGTAAGAATCTTCAAACCTATGTATTGATATCTCTCTGTAAGTGAGTCAAGGGGGTGTAAAGCGGCATAAACACAGCCGTGAAAAGCAGCTAAACCCCATTATAAAAATAAATTACTTTTCAAAACCCGTGAAACAAAGACAGTGAAAGAGAGAGAAATTCTTACAAAATTCGTTCAGGGGCTGTGATGCAACCTGGATTGACCATATCTAGACCCACAGCTGATTGAGACATAAGGGTGGACACTCTTGGGGCTGAGAGGTTCGGTGAGGTTGGGTGAGCCAACGCAGACCCTTTCAAGTAATACTGCATGGTACCCATCCCATGGTTCCCAAATCTCCAGGTTCAAGGGCATCTTCCTACGTCGAAAACAGGCCTGAGAAACCCAGAAGATGGTACACCGTGTGATCAGGAAAGGTTTCTAAAACGCACCTCATTTCTCATCTCCTTTGCTCGGGTTCGCCATTCCAGCTGATTTACTAGCCATCTCCCTCCTTGGAGAATCAGCACCTTTAACCTCCTGTTCCGTACAGGTTGCAATTTGTCCTGAGGATGAAGGGGAAGAGGGGGAACCAATGAGAGACTAGCTCTAGGTGTTGGGACAGGCACAGGTCACTCTATTTTCCCATCAGGAAGAAGAATTAAGCACAAGCTCAGCCTGCCCCCCAGAACCAGAAGAGGGCCTGAAGCAATCCTGCGCTTTTGCGGCCAGCTCCCAAAAAAGCAAGTTGAAAAATGGAGCTCAGGGGCACTGCAATTCACAAACCTGCAGAGTTTTAAATGATACCTCTCGTCCACAAATATATTAAGGGAAGGCAACGAAGAGGCTTTGAAAGCAAGGCAGAATTGCAGGAAACAGATTTCAGGAGGTAGATTCGAATCGCCTTGAAAGCACATGAAAAGTGGCAAAACGTGGACAATGATGCCCTTGGCCAAAAAGGGCGTATGCGTTTTTTCCTGAATATATTCAGGAAAAAACGCATACGCCCTTTTTGGCCAACCAAGCAACCTGGAAAGGCCAATTAGCGCTCCAAAGAAGTCTCGCTTCCCAGCGGGCAAAAGGGCCATGCGGAAAAAAGTGTCCAAACCAGAAATGCAGGACCGGCCATGGAGAAATGGGAGCCTTGCTACGCTGATGGGTGGGATGTAAATTGCCAACAGCCACTCTGGAGAAGTGTACGGTGTGTTCTGAAACATCTAAAAAACACAGCTTGGAGAGCATAGGGCACTTCCACTCATGGGCGTATAAATTGGGAAAACTAAAAATCAGCAAGACACAGGCACCCCAAAGTTTAGGGCTGCTCTGTGGACAAGAACCCCCACTTCATTACACCTTAAATATCCTAGGAAAGAGAAAAATGGATAAAGAAGTTGTGGTCCTCATGTACAATGGAATATCACTCAGCCATGAAATCAACGTCATAAGGCTAGTAGCAGCACGATGAGTGGATTTAGGTACGACGATTCTAAGTGAAATAAGTCACACAGAAAAAGACACTTATCATAAGATATCACTTCTAGAGGGAATGTAAAAACCGCTACACTTGAACTGAATTGCAAAACAGAACAGAGTCCCACGTTTAGGAAACACACTATGGCTGCTGAACGGGAAAGGTGAGGAGGGGTGATGCATAAAACAAGGGTTTCAAATTAGCTCAGATACCGTTCCATAAACCCAATATGTAAGAGACAAGACCTATTCCTTTTTCAGTGAACTGGACTCAACACCCCCTATTCACCGCACAAGAATATATCTGACTAGTAAGAATCTTCAAAGCTATGTATTGATATCTCTCTGTAAGTGAGTCAAGGGGGTGTAAAGCGGCATAAACACAGCCGTGAAAAGCAGCTAAACCCCATTATAAAACTAAATTACTTTTCAAAACCCGTGAAACAAAGACAGTGAAAGAGAGAGAAATTCTTACAAAATTCGTTCAGGGGCTGTGATGCAACCTGGATTGACCATATCTAGACCCACAGCTGATTGAGACATAAGGGTGGACACTCTTGGGGCTGAGAGGTTCGGTGAGGTTGGGTGAGCCAACGCAGACCCTTTCAAGTAATACTGCATGGTACCCATCCCATGGTTCCCAAATCTCCAGGTTCAAGGGCATCTTCCTACGTCGAAAACAGGCATGAGAAACCCAGAAGATGGTACACCGTGTGATCGGGAAAGGTTTCTAAAACGCACCTCATTTCTCATCTCCTTTGCTCGGGTTCGCCATTCCAGCCGATTTACTAGCCATCTCCCTCCTTGGAGAATCAGCACCTTTAACCTCCTGTTCCGTACAGGTTGCAATTTGTCCTGAGGATGAAGGGGAAGAGGGGGAACCAATGAGAGACTAGCTCTAGGTGTTGGGACAGGCACAGGTCACTCTATTTTCCCATCAGGAAGAAGAATTAAGCACAAGCTCAGCCTGCCCCCCAGAACCAGAAGAGGGCCTGAAGCAATCCTGCGCTTTGGCGGCCAGCTCCCAAAAAAGCGAGTTGAAAAATGGAGCTCAGGGGCACTGCAATTCACAAACCTGCAGAGTTTTAAATGATACCTCTCGTCCACAAATATATTAAGGGAAGGCAACGAAGAGGCTTTGAAAGCAAGGCAGAATTGCAGGAAACAGATTTCAGGAGGTAGATTCGAATCGCCTTGAAAGCACATGAAAAGCGGCAAAACGTGGACAATGATGCCCTTGGCCAAAAAGGGCGTATGCGTTTTTTCCTGAATATATTCAGGAAAAAACGCATACGCCCTTTTTGGCCAACCAAGCAACATGGAAAAGCCAATCAGCGCTCCAAAGAAGTCTCGCTTCCCAGCGGGCAAAAGGGCCATGCGGAAAAAAGTGTCCAAACCAGAAATGCAGGACCGGCCATGGAGAAATGGGAGCCTTGCTACGCTGATGGGTGGGATGTAAATTGCCAACAGCCACTGTGGAGAAGTGTACGGTGTGTTCTGAAACATCTAAAAAACACAGCTTGGAGAGCATAGGGCACTTCCACTCATGGGCGTATAAATTGGGAAAACTAAAAATCAGCAAGACACAGGCACCCCAAAGTTTAGGGCTGCTCTGTGGACAAGAACCCCCACTTCATTACACCTTAAATATCCTAGGAAAGAGAAAAATGGATAAAGAAGTTGTGGTCCTCATGTACAATGGAATATCACTCAGCCATGAAATCAACGTCATAAGGCTAGTAGCAGCACGATGAGTGGATTTAGGTACGACGATTCTAAGTGAAATAAGTCACACAGAAAAAGACACTTATCATAAGATATCACTTCTAGAGGGAATGTAAAAACCGCTACACTTGAACTGAATTGCAAAACAGAACAGAGTCCCACGTTTAGGAAACACACTATGGCTGCTGAACGGGAAAGGTGAGGTGGGGTGATGCATAAAACAAGGGTTTCAAATTAGCTCCGATACCGTTCCATAAACCCAATATGTAAGAGACAAGACCTATTCCTTTTTCAGTGAACTGGACTCAACACCCCCTATTCACCGCACAAGAATATATCTGACTAGTAAGAATCTTCAAACCTATGTATTGATATCTCTCTGTAAGTGAGTCAAGGGGGTGTAAAGCGGCATAAACACAGCCGTGAAAAGCAGCTAAACCCCATTATAAAAATAAATTACTTTTCAAAACCCGTGAAACAAAGACAGTGAAAGAGAGAGAAATTCTTACAAAATTCGTTCAGGGGCTGTGATGCAACCTGGATTGACCATATCTAGACCCACAGCTGATTGAGACATAAGGGTGGACACTCTTGGGGCTGAGAGGTTCGGTGAGGTTGGGTGAGCCAACGCAGACCCTTTCAAGTAATACTGCATGGTACCCATCCCATGGGTCCCAAATCTCCAGGTTCAAGGGCATCTTCCTACGTCGAAAACAGGCATGAGAAACCCAGAAGATGGTACACCGTGTGATCGGGAAAGGTTTCTAAAACGCACCTCATTTCTCATCTCCTTTGCTCGGGTTCGCCATTCCAGCCGATTTACTAGCCATCTCCCTCCTTGGAGAATCAGCACCTTTAACCTCCTGTTCCGTACAGGTTGCAATTTGTCCTGAGGATGAAGGGGAAGAGGGGGAACCAATGAGAGACTAGCTCTAGGTGTTGGGACAGGCACAGGTCACTCTATTTTCCCATCAGGAAGAAGAATCAAGCACAAGCTCAGCCTGCCCCCCAGAACCAGAAGAGGGCCTGAAGCAATCCTGCGCTTTTGCGGCCAGCTCCCAAAAAAGCGAGTTGAAAAATGGAGCTCAGGGGCACTGCAATTCACAAACCTGCACAGTTTTAAATGATACCTCTCGTCCACAAATATACTAAGGGAAGGCAACGAAGAGGCTTTGAAAGCAAGGCAGAATTGCAGGAAACAGATTTCAGGAGGTAGATTCGAATCGCCTTGAAAGCACATGAAAAGCGGCAAAACGTGGACAATGATGCCCTTGGCCAAAAAGGGCGTATGCGTTTTTTCCTGAATATATTCAGGAAAAAACGCATACGCCCTTTTTGGCCAACCAAGCAACCTGGAAAGGCCAATTAGCGCTCCAAAGAAGTCTCGCTTCCCAGCGGGCAAAAGGGCCATGCGGAAAAAGTGTCCAAACCAGAAATGCAGGACCGGCCATGGAGAAATGGGAGCCTTGCTACGCTGATGGGTGGGATGTAAATTGCCAACAGCCACTCTGGAGAAGTGTACGGTGTGTTCTGAAACATCTAAAAAACACAGCTTGGAGAGCATAGGGCACTTCCACTCATGGGCGTATAAATTGGGAAAACTAAAAATCAGCAAGACACAGGCACCCCAAAGTTTAGGGCTGCTCTGTGGACAAGAACCCCCACTTCATTACACCTTAAATATCCTAGGAAAGAGAAAAATGGATAAAGAAGTTGTGGTCCTCATGTACAATGGAATATCACTCAGCCATGAAATCAACGTCATAAGGCTAGTAGCAGCATGATGAGTGGATTTAGGTACGACGATTCTAAGTGAAATAAGTCACACAGAAAAAGACACTTATCATAAGATATCACTTCTAGAGGGAATGTAAAAACCGCTACACTTGAACTGAATTGCAAAACAGAACAGAGTCCCACGTTTAGGAAACACACTATGGCTGCTGAACGGGAAAGGTGAGGTGGGGTGATGCATAAAACAAGGGTTTCAAATTAGCTCAGATACCGTTCCATAAACCCAATATGTAAGAGACAAGACCTATTCCTTTTTCAGTGAACTGGACTCAACACCCCCTATTCACCACACAAGAATATATCTGACTAGTAAGAATCTTCAAACCTATGTATTGATATCTCTCTGTAAGTGAGTCAAGGGGGTGTAAAGCGGCATAAACACAGCCGTGAAAAGCAGCTAAACCCCATTATAAAAATAAATTACTTTTCAAAACCCGTGAAACAAAGACAGTGAAAGAGAGAGTAATTCTTACAAAATTCGTTCAGGGGCTGTGATGCAACCTGGATTGACCATATCTAGACCCACAGCTGATTGAGACATAAGGGTGGACACTCTTGGGGCTGAGAGGTTCGGTGAGGTTGGGTGAGCCAACGCAGACCCTTTCAAGTAATACTGCATGGTACCCATCCCATGGGTCCCAAATCTCCAGGTTCAAGGGCATCTTCCTACGTCGAAAACAGGCATGAGAAACCCAGAAGATGGTACACCGTGTGATCGGGAAAGGTTTCTAAAACGCACCTCATTTCTCATCTCCTTTGCTCGGGTTCGCCATTCCAGCCGATTTACTAGCCATCTCCCTCCTTGGAGAATCAGCACCTTTAACCTCCTGTTCCGTACAGGTTGCAATTTGTCCTGAGGATGAAGGGGAAGAGGGGGAACCAATGAGAGACTAGCTCTAGGTGTTGGGACAGGCACAGGTCACTCTATTTTCCCATCAGGAAGAAGAATTAAGCACAAGCTCAGCCGGCCCCCCAGAACCAGAAGAGGGCCTGAAGCAATCCTGCGCTTTTGCGGCCAGCTCCCAAAAAAGCGAGTTGAAAAATGGAGCTCAGGGGCACTGCAATTCACAGACCTGCAGAGTTTTAAATGATACCTCTCGTCCACAAATATATTAAGGGAAGGCAACGAAGAGGCTTTGAAAGCAAGGCAGAATTGCAGGAAACAGATTTCAGGAGGTAGATTCGAATCGCCTTGAAAGCACATGAAAAGCGGCAAAACGTGGACAATGATGCCCTTGGCCAAAAAGGGCGTATGCGTTTTTTCCTGAATATATTCAGGAAAAAACGCATACGCCCTTTTTGGCCAACCAAGCAACCTGGAAAGGCCAATCAGCGCTCCAAAGAAGTCTCACTTCCCAGCGGGCAAAAGGGCCATGGGGAAAAAAGTGTCCAAACCAGAAATGCAGGACCGGCCATGGAGAAATGGGAGCCTTGCTACGCTGATGGGTGGGATGTAAATTGCCAACAAGCACTCCGGAGAAGTGTACGTTGTGTTCTGAAACATCTAAAAACACAGCTTGGAGAGCATAGGGCACTTCCACTCATGGGCGTATAAATTGGGAAAACTAAAAATCAGCAAGACACAGGCACCCCAAAGTTTAGGGCTGCTCTGTGGACAAGAACCCCCACTTCATTACACCTTAAATATCCTAGGAAAGAGAAAAATGGATAAAGAAGTTGTGATCCTCATGTACAATGGAATATCACTCAGCCATGAAATCAACGTCATAAGGCTAGTAGCAGCACGATGAGTGGATTTAGGTACGACGATTCTAAGTGAAATAAGTCACACAGAAAAAGACACTTATCATAAGATATCACTTCTAGAGGGAATGTAAAAGCCGCTACACTTGAACTGAATTGCAAAACAGAACAGAGTCACACGTTTAGGAAACACACTATGGCTGCTGAACGGGAAAGGTGAGGTGGGGTGATGCATAAAACAAGGGTTTCAAATTAGCTCAGATACCGTTCCATAAACCCAATATGTAAGAGACAAGACCTATTCCTTTTTCAGTGAACTGGACGCAACACCCCCTATTCACCGCACAAGAATATATCTGACTAGTAAGAATCTTCAAACCTATGTATTGATATCTCTCTGTAAGTGAGTCAAGGGGGTGTAAAGCGGCATAAACACAGCCGTGAAAAGCAGCTAAACCCCATTATAAAAATAAATTACTTTTCAAAACCCGTGAAACAAAGACAGTGAAAGAGAGAGAAATTCTTACAAAATTCGTTCAGGGGCTGTGATGCAACCTGGATTGACCATATCTAGACCCACAGCTGATTGAGACATAAGGGTGGACACTCTTGGGGCTGAGAGGTTCGGTGAGGTTGGGTGAGCCAACGCAGACCCTTTCAAGTAATACTGCATGGGACCCATCCCATGGGTCCCAAATCTCCAGGTTCAAGGGCATCTTCCTACGTCGAAAACAGGCATGAGAAACCCAGAAGATGGTACACCGTGTGATCGGGAAAGGTTTCTAAAACGCACCTCATTTCTCATCTCCTTTGCTCGGGTTCGCCATTCCAGCCGATTTACTAGCCATCTCCCTCCTTGGAGAATCAGCACCTTTAACCTCCTGTTCCGTACAGGTTGCAATTTGTCCTGAGGATGAAGGGGAAGAGGGGGAACCAATGAGAGACTAGCTCTAGGTGTTGGGACAGGCACAGGTCACTCTATTTTCCCATCAGGAAGAAGAATTAAGCACAAGCTCAGCCTGCCCCCCAGAACCAGAACAGGGCCTGAAGCAATCCTGCGCTTTTGCGGCCAGCTCCCAAAAAAGCGAGTTGAAAAATGGAGCTCAGGGGCACTGCAATTCACAAACCTGCAGAGTTTTAAATGATACCTCTCGTCCACAAATATATTAAGGGAAGGCAACGAAGAGGCTTTGAAAGCAAGGCAGAATTGCAGGAAACAGATGTCAGGAGGTAGATTCGAATCGCCTTGAAAGCACATGAAAAGCGGCAAAACGTGGACAATGATGCCCTTGGCCAAAAAGGGCGTATGCGTTTTTTCCTGAATATATTCAGGAAAAAACGCATACGCCCTTTTTGGCCAACCAAGCAACCTGGAAAGGCCAATCAGCGCTCCAAAGAAGTCTCGCTTCCCAGCGGGCAAAAGGGCCATGGGGAAAAAAGTGTCCAAACCAGAAATGCAGGACCGGCCATGGAGAAATGGGAGCCTTGCTACGCTGATGGGTGGGATGTAAATTGCCAACAGCCACTCTGGAGAAGTGTACGGTGTGTTCTGAAACATCTAAACAACACAGCTTGGAGAGCATAGGGCACTTCCACTCATGGGCGTATAAATTGGGAAAACTAAAAATCAGCAAGACACAGGCACCCCAAAGTTTAGGGCTGCTCTGTGGACAAGAACCCCCACTTCATTACACCTTAAATATCCTAGGAAAGAGAAAAATGGATAAAGAAGTTGTGGTCCTCATGTACAATGGAATATCACTCAGCCATGAAATCAACGTCATAAGGCTAGTAGCAGCACGATGAGTGGATTTAGGTACGACGATTCTAAGTGAAATAAGTCACACAGAAAAAGACACTTATCATAAGATATCACTTCTAGAGGGAATGTAAAAACCGCTACCCTTGAACTGAATTGCAAAACAGAACAGAGTCCCACGTTTAGGAAACACACTATGGCTGCTGAACGGGAAAGGTGAGGTGGGGTGATGCATAAAACAAGGGTTTCAAATTAGCTCAGATACCGTTCCATAAACCCAATATGTAAGAGACAAGACCTATTCCTTGCTCAGTGAACTGGACTCAACACCCCCTATTCACCGCACAAGAATATATCTGACTAGTAAGAATCTTCAAACCTATGTATTGATATCTCTCTGTAAGTGAGTCAAGGGGGTGTAAAGCGGCATAAACACAGCCGTGAAAAGCAGCTAAACCCCATTATAAAACTAAATTACTTTTCAAAACCCGTGAAACAAAGACAGTGAAAGAGAGAGAAATTCTTACAAAATTCGTTCAGGGGCTGTGATGCAACCTGGATTGACCATATCTAGACCCACAGCTGATTGAGACATAAGGGTGGACACTCTTGGGGCTGAGAGGTTCGGTGAGGTTGGGTGAGCCAACGCAGACCCTTTCAAGTAATACTGCATGGTACCCATCCCATGGGTCCCAAATCTCCAGGTTCAAGGGCATCTTCCTACGTCGAAAACAGGCATGAGAAACCCAGAAGATGGTACACCGTGTGATCGGGAAAGGTTTCTAAAACGCACCTCATTTCTCATCTCCTTTGCTCGGGTTCGCCATTCCAGCCGATTTACTAGCCATCTCCCTCCTTGGAGAATCAGCACCTTTAACCTCCTGTTCCGTACAGGTTGCAATTTGTCCTGAGGATGAAGGGGAAGAGGGGGAACCAATGAGAGACTAGCTCTAGGTGTTGGGACAGGCACAGGTCACTCTATTTTCCCATCAGGAAGAAGAATTAAGCACAAGCTCAGCCGGCCCCCCAGAACCAGAAGAGGGCCTGAAGCAATCCTGCGCTTTTGCGGCCAGCTCCCAAAAAAGCGAGTTGAAAAATGGAGCTCAGGGGCACTGCAATTCACAGACCTGCAGAGTTTTAAATGATACCTCTCGTCCACAAATATATTAAGGGAAGGCAACGAAGAGGCTTTGAAAGCAAGGCAGAATTGCAGGAAACAGATTTCAGGAGGTAGATTCGAATCGCCTTGAAAGCACATGAAAAGCGGCAAAACGTGGACAATGATGCCCTTGGCCAAAAAGGGCGTATGCGTTTTTTCCTGAATATATTCAGGAAAAAACGCATACGCCCTTTTTGGCCAACCAAGCAACCTGGAAAGGCCAATCAGCGCTCCAAAGAAGTCTCACTTCCCAGCGGGCAAAAGGGCCATGGGGAAAAAAGTGTCCAAACCAGAAATGCAGGACCGGCCATGGAGAAATGGGAGCCTTGCTACGCTGATGGGTGGGATGTAAATTGCCAACAAGCACTCCGGAGAAGTGTACGTTGTGTTCTGAAACATCTAAAAACACAGCTTGGAGAGCATAGGGCACTTCCACTCATGGGCGTATAAATTGGGAAAACTAAAAATCAGCAAGACACAGGCACCCCAAAGTTTAGGGCTGCTCTGTGGACAAGAACCCCCACTTCATTACACCTTAAATATCCTAGGAAAGAGAAAAATGGATAAAGAAGTTGTGATCCTCATGTACAATGGAATATCACTCAGCCATGAAATCAACGTCATAAGGCTAGTAGCAGCACGATGAGTGGATTTAGGTACGACGATTCTAAGTGAAATAAGTCACACAGAAAAAGACACTTATCATAAGATATCACTTCTAGAGGGAATGTAAAAGCCGCTACACTTGAACTGAATTGCAAAACAGAACAGAGTCACACGTTTAGGAAACACACTATGGCTGCTGAACGGGAAAGGTGAGGTGGGGTGATGCATAAAACAAGGGTTTCAAATTAGCTCAGATACCGTTCCATAAACCCAATATGTAAGAGACAAGACCTATTCCTTTTTCAGTGAACTGGACGCAACACCCCCTATTCACCGCACAAGAATATATCTGACTAGTAAGAATCTTCAAACCTATGTATTGATATCTCTCTGTAAGTGAGTCAAGGGGGTGTAAAGCGGCATAAACACAGCCGTGAAAAGCAGCTAAACCCCATTATAAAAATAAATTACTTTTCAAAACCCGTGAAACAAAGACAGTGAAAGAGAGAGAAATTCTTACAAAATTCGTTCAGGGGCTGTGATGCAACCTGGATTGACCATATCTAGACCCACAGCTGATTGAGACATAAGGGTGGACACTCTTGGGGCTGAGAGGTTCGGTGAGGTTGGGTGAGCCAACGCAGACCCTTTCAAGTAATACTGCATGGGACCCATCCCATGGGTCCCAAATCTCCAGGTTCAAGGGCATCTTCCTACGTCGAAAACAGGCATGAGAAACCCAGAAGATGGTACACCGTGTGATCGGGAAAGGTTTCTAAAACGCACCTCATTTCTCATCTCCTTTGCTCGGGTTCGCCATTCCAGCCGATTTACTAGCCATCTCCCTCCTTGGAGAATCAGCACCTTTAACCTCCTGTTCCGTACAGGTTGCAATTTGTCCTGAGGATGAAGGGGAAGAGGGGGAACCAATGAGAGACTAGCTCTAGGTGTTGGGACAGGCACAGGTCACTCTATTTTCCCATCAGGAAGAAGAATTAAGCACAAGCTCAGCCTGCCCCCCAGAACCAGAACAGGGCCTGAAGCAATCCTGCGCTTTTGCGGCCAGCTCCCAAAAAAGCGAGTTGAAAAATGGAGCTCAGGGGCACTGCAATTCACAAACCTGCAGAGTTTTAAATGATACCTCTCGTCCACAAATATATTAAGGGAAGGCAACGAAGAGGCTTTGAAAGCAAGGCAGAATTGCAGGAAACAGATGTCAGGAGGTAGATTCGAATCGCCTTGAAAGCACATGAAAAGCGGCAAAACGTGGACAATGATGCCCTTGGCCAAAAAGGGCGTATGCGTTTTTTCCTGAATATATTCAGGAAAAAACGCATACGCCCTTTTTGGCCAACCAAGCAACCTGGAAAGGCCAATCAGCGCTCCAAAGAAGTCTCGCTTCCCAGCGGGCAAAAGGGCCATGGGGAAAAAAGTGTCCAAACCAGAAATGCAGGACCGGCCATGGAGAAATGGGAGCCTTGCTACGCTGATGGGTGGGATGTAAATTGCCAACAGCCACTCTGGAGAAGTGTACGGTGTGTTCTGAAACATCTAAACAACACAGCTTGGAGAGCATAGGGCACTTCCACTCATGGGCGTATAAATTGGGAAAACTAAAAATCAGCAAGACACAGGCACCCCAAAGTTTAGGGCTGCTCTGTGGACAAGAACCCCCACTTCATTACACCTTAAATATCCTAGGAAAGAGAAAAATGGATAAAGAAGTTGTGGTCCTCATGTACAATGGAATATCACTCAGCCATGAAATCAACGTCATAAGGCTAGTAGCAGCACGATGAGTGGATTTAGGTACGACGATTCTAAGTGAAATAAGTCACACAGAAAAAGACACTTATCATAAGATATCACTTCTAGAGGGAATGTAAAAACCGCTACCCTTGAACTGAATTGCAAAACAGAACAGAGTCCCACGTTTAGGAAACACACTATGGCTGCTGAACGGGAAAGGTGAGGTGGGGTGATGCATAAAACAAGGGTTTCAAATTAGCTCAGATACCGTTCCATAAACCCAATATGTAAGAGACAAGACCTATTCCTTGCTCAGTGAACTGGACTCAACACCCCCTATTCACCGCACAAGAATATATCTGACTAGTAAGAATCTTCAAACCTATGTATTGATATCTCTCTGTAAGTGAGTCAAGGGGGTGTAAAGCGGCATAAACACAGCCGTGAAAAGCAGCTAAACCCCATTATAAAACTAAATTACTTTTCAAAACCCGTGAAACAAAGACAGTGAAAGAGAGAGAAATTCTTACAAAATTCGTTCAGGGGCTGTGATGCAACCTGGATTGACCATATCTAGACCCACAGCTGATTGAGACATAAGGGTGGACACTCTTGGGGCTGAGAGGTTCGGTGAGGTTGGGTGAGCCAACGCAGACCCTTTCAAGTAATACTGCATGGTACCCATCCCATGGGTCCCAAATCTCCAGGTTCAAGGGCATCTTCCTACGTCGAAAACAGGCATGAGAAACCCAGAAGATGGTACACCGTGTGATCGGGAAAGGTTTCTAAAACGCACCTCATTTCTCATCTCCTTTGCTCGGGTTCGCCATTCCAGCTGATTTACTAGCCATCTCCCTCCTTGGAGAATCAGCACCTTTAACCTCCTGTTCCGTACAGGTTGCAATTTGTCCTGAGGATGAAGGGGAAGAGGGGGAACCAATGAGAGACTAGCTCTAGGTGTTGGGACAGGCACAGGTCACTCTATTTTCCCATCAGGAAGAAGAATTAAGCACAAGCTCAGCCTGCCCCCCAGAACCAGAAGAGGGCCTGAAGCAATCCTGCGGTTTTGCGGCCAGCTCCCAAAAAAGCGAGTTGAAAAATGGAGCTCAGGGGCACTGCAATTCACAAACCTGCAGAGTTTTAAATGATACCTCTCGTCCACAAATATATTAAGGGAAGGCAACGAAGAGGCTTTGAAAGCAAGGCAGAATTGCAGGAAACAGATTTCAGGAGGTAGATTCGAATCGCCTTGAAAGCACATGAAAAGCGGCAAAACGTGGACAATGATGCCCTTGGCCAAAAAGGGCGTATGCGTTTTTTCCTGAATATATTCAGGAAAAAACGCATACGCCCTTTTTGGCCAACCAAGCAACCTGGAAAGGCCAATCAGCGCTCCAAAGAAGTCTCGCTTCCCAGCGGGCAAAAGGGCCATGCGGAAAAAAGTGTCCAAACCAGAAATGCAGGACCGGCCATGGAGAAATGGGAGCCTTGCTACGCTGATGGGTGGGATGTAAATTGCCAACAGCCACTCTGGAGAAGTGTACGGTGTGTTCTGAAACATCTAAAAAACACAGCTTGGAGAGCATAGGGCACTTCCACTCATGGGCGTATAAATTGGGAAAACTAAAAATCAGCAAGACACAGGCACCCCAAAGTTTAGGGCTGCTCTGTGGACAAGAACCCCCACTTCATTACACCTTAAATATCCTAGGAAAGAGAAAAATGGATAAAGAAGTTGTGGTCCTCATGTACAATGGAATATCACTCAGCCATGAAATCAACGTCATAAGGCTAGTAGCAGCACGATGAGTGGATTTAGGTACGACGATTCTAAGTGAAATAAGTCACACAGAAAAAGACACTTATCATAAGATATCACTTCTAGAGGGAATGTAAAAACCGCTACCCTTGAACTGAATTGCAAAACAGAACAGAGTCCCACGTTTAGGAAACACACTATGGCTGCTGAACGGGAAAGGTGAGGTGGGGTGATGCAGAAAACAAGGGTTTCAAATTAGCTCCGATACCGTTCCATAAACCCAATATGTAAGAGACAAGACCTATTCCTTTTTCAGTGAACTGGACTCAACACCCCCTATTCACCGCACAAGAATATATCTGACTAGTAAGAATCTTCAAACCTATGTATTGATATCTCTCTGTAAGTGAGTCAAGGGGGTGTAAAGCGGCATAAACACAGCCGTGAAAAGCAGCTAAACCCCATTATAAAAATAAATTACTTTTCAAAACCCGTGAAACAAAGACAGTGAAAGAGAGAGAAATTCTTACAAAATTCGTTCAGGGGCTGTGATGCAACCTGGATTGACCATATCTAGACCCACAGCTGATTGAGACATAAGGGTGGACACTCTTGGGGCTGAGAGGTTCGGTGAGGTTGGGTGAGCCAACGCAGACCCTTTCAAGTAATACTGCATGGTACCCATCCCATGGGTCCCAAATCTCCAGGTTCAAGGGCATCTTCCTACGTCGAAAACAGGCATGAGAAACCCAGAAGATGGTACACCGTGTGATCGGGAAAGGTTTCTAAAACGCACCTCATTTCTCATCTCCTTTGCTCGGGTTCGCCATTCCAGCTGATTTACTAGCCATCTCCCTCCTTGGAGAATCAGCACCTTTAACCTCCTGTTCCGTACAGGTTGCAATTTGTCCTGAGGATGAAGGGGAAGAGGGGGAACCAATGAGAGACTAGCTCTAGGTGTTGGGACAGGCACAGGTCACTCTATTTTCCCATCAGGAAGAAGAATTAAGCACAAGCTCAGCCTGCCCCCCAGAACCAGAAGAGGGCCTGAAGCAATCCTGCGGTTTTGCGGCCAGCTCCCAAAAAAGCGAGTTGAAAAATGGAGCTCAGGGGCACTGCAATTCACAAACCTGCAGAGTTTTAAATGATACCTCTCGTCCACAAATATATTAAGGGAAGGCAACGAAGAGGCTTTGAAAGCAAGGCAGAATTGCAGGAAACAGATTTCAGGAGGTAGATTCGAATCGCCTTGAAAGCACATGAAAAGCGGCAAAACGTGGACAATGATGCCCTTGGCCAAAAAGGGCGTATGCGTTTTTTCCTGAATATATTCAGGAAAAAACGCATACGCCCTTTTTGGCCAACCAAGCAACCTGGAAAGGCCAATCAGCGCTCCAAAGAAGTCTCGCTTCCCAGCGGGCAAAAGGGCCATGCGGAAAAAAGTGTCCAAACCAGAAATGCAGGACCGGCCATGGAGAAATGGGAGCCTTGCTACGCTGATGGGTGGGATGTAAATTGCCAACAGCCACTCTGGAGAAGTGTACGGTGTGTTCTGAAACATCTAAAAAACACAGCTTGGAGAGCATAGGGCACTTCCACTCATGGGCGTATAAATTGGGAAAACTAAAAATCAGCAAGACACAGGCACCCCAAAGTTTAGGGCTGCTCTGTGGACAAGAACCCCCACTTCATTACACCTTAAATATCCTAGGAAAGAGAAAAATGGATAAAGAAGTTGTGGTCCTCATGTACAATGGAATATCACTCAGCCATGAAATCAACGTCATAAGGCTAGTAGCAGCACGATGAGTGGATTTAGGTACGACGATTCTAAGTGAAATAAGTCACACAGAAAAAGACACTTATCATAAGATATCACTTCTAGAGGGAATGTAAAAACCGCTACCCTTGAACTGAATTGCAAAACAGAACAGAGTCCCACGTTTAGGAAACACACTATGGCTGCTGAACGGGAAAGGTGAGGTGGGGTGATGCAGAAAACAAGGGTTTCAAATTAGCTCCGATACCGTTCCATAAACCCAATATGTAAGAGACAAGACCTATTCCTTTTTCAGTGAACTGGACTCAACACCCCCTATTCACCGCACAAGAATATATCTGACTAGTAAGAATCTTCAAACCTATGTATTGATATCTCTCTGTAAGTGAGTCAAGGGGGTGTAAAGCGGCATAAACACAGCCGTGAAAAGCAGCTAAACCCCATTATAAAAATAAATTACTTTTCAAAACCCGTGAAACAAAGACAGTGAAAGAGAGAGAAATTCTTACAAAATTCGTTCAGGGGCTGTGATGCAACCTGGATTGACCATATCTAGACCCACAGCTGATTGAGACATAAGGGTGGACACTCTTGGGGCTGAGAGTTTCGGTGAGGTTGGGTGAGCCAACGCAGACCCTTTCAAGTAATACTGCATGGTACCCATCCCATGGGTCCCAAATCTCCAGGTTCAAGGGCATCTTCCTACGTCGAAAACAGGCATGAGAAACCCAGAAGATGGTACACCGTGTGATCAGGAAAGGTTTCTAAAACGCACCTCATTTCTCATCTCCTTTGCTCGGGTTCGCCATTCCAGCTGATTTACTAGCCATCTCCCTCCTTGGAGAATCAGCACCTTTAACCTCCTGTTCCGTACAGGTTGCAATTTGTCCTGAGGATGAAGGGGAAGAGGGGGAACCAATGAGAGACTAGCTCTAGGTGTTGGGACAGGCACAGGTCACTCTATTTTCCCATCAGGAAGAAGAATTAAGCACAAGCTCAGCCTGCCCCCCAGAACCAGAAGAGGGCCTGAAGCAATCCTGCGCTTTGGCGGCCAGCTCCCAAAAAAGCGAGTTGAAAAATGGAGCTCAGGGGCACTGCAATTCACAAACCTGCAGAGTTTTAAATGATACCTCTCGTCCACAAATATATTAAGGGAAGGCAACGAAGAGGCTTTGAAAGCAAGGCAGAATTGCAGGAAACAGATTTCAGGAGGTAGATTCGAATCGCCTTGAAAGCACATGAAAAGCGGCAAAACGTGGACAATGATGCCCTTGGCCAAAAAGGGCGTATGCGTTTTTTCCTGAATATATTCAGGAAAAAACGCATACGCCCTTTTTGGCCAACCAAGCAACCTGGAAAGGCCAATTAGCGCTCCAAAGAAGTCTCGCTTCCCAGCGGGCAAAAGGGCCATGCGGAAAAAAGTGTCCAAACCAGAAATGCAGGACCGGCCATGGAGAAATGGGAGCCTTGCTACGCTGATGGGTGGGATGTAAATTGCCAACAGCCACTCTGGAGAAGTGTACGGTGTGTTCTGAAACATCTAAAAAACACAGCTTGGAGAGCATAGGGCACTTCCACTCATGGGCGTATAAATTGGGAAAACTAAAAATCAGCAAGACACAGGCACCCCAAAGTTTAGGGCTGCTCTGTGGACAAGAACCCCCACTTCATTACACCTTAAATATCCTAGGAAAGAGAAAAATGGATAAAGAAGTTGTGGTCCTCATGTACAATGGAATATCACTCAGCCATGAAATCAACGTCATAAGGCTAGTAGCAGCACGATGAGTGGATTTAGGTACGACGATTCTAAGTGAAATAAGTCACACAGAAAAAGACACTTATCATAAGATATCACTTCTAGAGGGAATGTAAAAACCGCTACACTTGAACTGAATTGCAAAACAGAACAGAGTCCCACGTTTAGGAAACACACTATGGCTGCTGAACGGGAAAGGTGAGGAGGGGTGATGCATAAAACAAGGGTTTCAAATTAGCTCAGATACCGTTCCATAAACCCAATATGTAAGAGACAAGACCTATTCCTTTTTCAGTGAACTGGACTCAACACCCCCTATTCACCGCACAAGAATATATCTGACTAGTAAGAATCTTCAAAGCTATGTATTGATATCTCTCTGTAAGTGAGTCAAGGGGGTGTAAAGCGGCATAAACACAGCCGTGAAAAGCAGCTAAACCCCATTATAAAAATAAATTACTTTTCAAAACCCGTGAAACAAAGACAGTGAAAGAGAGAGAAATTCTTACAAAATTCGTTCAGGGGCTGTGATGCAACCTGGATTGACCATATCTAGACCCACAGCTGATTGAGACATAAGGGTGGACACTCTTGGGGCTGAGAGGTTCGGTGAGGTTGGGTGAGCCAACGCAGACCCTTTCAAGTAATACTGCATGGTACCCATCCCATGGTTCCCAAATCTCCAGGTTCAAGGGCATCTTCCTACGTCGAAAACAGGCATGAGAAACCCAGAAGATGGTACACCGTGTGATCGGGAAAGGTTTCTAAAACGCACCTCATTTCTCATCTCCTTTGCTCGGGTTCGCCATTCCAGCCGATTTACTAGCCATCTCCCTCCTTGGAGAATCAGCACCTTTAACCTCCTGTTCCGTACAGGTTGCAATTTGTCCTGAGGATGAAGGGGAAGAGGGGGAACCAATGAGAGACTAGCTCTAGGTGTTGGGACAGGCACAGGTCACTCTATTTTCCCATCAGGAAGAAGAATTAAGCACAAGCTCAGCCTGCCCCCCAGAACCAGAAGAGGGCCTGAAGCAATCCTGCGCTTTGGCGGCCAGCTCCCAAAAAAGCGAGTTGAAAAATGGAGCTCAGGGGCACTGCAATTCACAAACCTGCAGAGTTTTAAATGATACCTCTCGTCCACAAATATATTAAGGGAAGGCAACGAAGAGGCTTTGAAAGCAAGGCAGAATTGCAGGAAACAGATTTCAGGAGGTAGATTCGAATCGCCTTGAAAGCACATGAAAAGCGGCAAAACGTGGACAATGATGCCCTTGGCCAAAAAGGGCGTATGCGTTTTTTCCTGAATATATTCAGGAAAAAACGCATACGCCCTTTTTGGCCAACCAAGCAACATGGAAAGGCCAATCAGCGCTCCAAAGAAGTCTCGCTTCCCAGCGGGCAAAAGGGCCATGCGGAAAAAAGTGTCCAAACCAGAAATGCAGGACCGGCCATGGAGAAATGGGAGCCTTGCTACGCTGATGGGTGGGATGTAAATTGCCAACAGCCACTGTGGAGAAGTGTACGGTGTGTTCTGAAACATCTAAAAAACACAGCTTGGAGAGCATAGGGCACTTCCACTCATGGGCGTATAAATTGGGAAAACTAAAAATCAGCAAGACACAGGCACCCCAAAGTTTAGGGCTGCTCTGTGGACAAGAACCCCCACTTCATTACACCTTAAATATCCTAGGAAAGAGAAAAATGGATAAAGAAGTTGTGGTCCTCATGTACAATGGAATATCACTCAGCCATGAAATCAACGTCATAAGGCTAGTAGCAGCACGATGAGTGGATTTAGGTACGACGATTCTAAGTGAAATAAGTCACACAGAAAAAGACACTTATCATAAGATATCACTTCTAGAGGGAATGTAAAAACCGCTACACTTGAACTGAATTGCAAAACAGAACAGAGTCCCACGTTTAGGAAACACACTATGGCTGCTGAACGGGAAAGGTGAGGTGGGGTGATGCATAAAACAAGGGTTTCAAATTAGCTCCGATACCGTTCCATAAACCCAATATGTAAGAGACAAGACCTATTCCTTTTTCAGTGAACTGGACTCAACACCCCCTATTCACCGCACAAGAATATATCTGACTAGTAAGAATCTTCAAACCTATGTATTGATATCTCTCTGTAAGTGAGTCAAGGGGGTGTAAAGCGGCATAAACACAGCCGTGAAAAGCAGCTAAACCCCATTATAAAAATAAATTACTTTTCAAAACCCGTGAAACAAAGACAGTGAAAGAGAGAGAAATTCTTACAAAATTCGTTCAGGGGCTGTGATGCAACCTGGATTGACCATATCTAGACCCACAGCTGATTGAGACATAAGGGTGGACACTCTTGGGGCTGAGAGGTTCGGTGAGGTTGGGTGAGCCAACGCAGACCCTTTCAAGTAATACTGCATGGTACCCATCCCATGGGTCCCAAATCTCCAGGTTCAAGGGCATCTTCCTACGTCGAAAACAGGCATGAGAAACCCAGAAGATGGTACACCGTGTGATCGGGAAAGGTTTCTAAAACGCACCTCATTTCTCATCTCCTTTGCTCGGGTTCGCCATTCCAGCCGATTTACTAGCCATCTCCCTCCTTGGAGAATCAGCACCTTTAACCTCCTGTTCCGTACAGGTTGCAATTTGTCCTGAGGATGAAGGGGAAGAGGGGGAACCAATGAGAGACTAGCTCTAGGTGTTGGGACAGGCACAGGTCACTCTATTTTCCCATCAGGAAGAAGAATCAAGCACAAGCTCAGCCTGCCCCCCAGAACCAGAAGAGGGCCTGAAGCAATCCTGCGCTTTTGCGGCCAGCTCCCAAAAAAGCGAGTTGAAAAATGGAGCTCAGGGGCACTGCAATTCACAAACCTGCACAGTTTTAAATGATACCTCTCGTCCACAAATATACTAAGGGAAGGCAACGAAGAGGCTTTGAAAGCAAGGCAGAATTGCAGGAAACAGATTTCAGGAGGTAGATTCGAATCGCCTTGAAAGCACATGAAAAGCGGCAAAACGTGGACAATGATGCCCTTGGCCAAAAAGGGCGTATGCGTTTTTTCCTGAATATATTCAGGAAAAAACGCATACGCCCTTTTTGGCCAACCAAGCAACCTGGAAAGGCCAATTAGCGCTCCAAAGAAGTCTCGCTTCCCAGCGGGCAAAAGGGCCATGCGGAAAAAGTGTCCAAACCAGAAATGCAGGACCGGCCATGGAGAAATGGGAGCCTTGCTACGCTGATGGGTGGGATGTAAATTGCCAACAGCCACTCTGGAGAAGTGTACGGTGTGTTCTGAAACATCTAAAAAACACAGCTTGGAGAGCATAGGGCACTTCCACTCATGGGCGTATAAATTGGGAAAACTAAAAATCAGCAAGACACAGGCACCCCAAAGTTTAGGGCTGCTCTGTGGACAAGAACCCCCACTTCATTACACCTTAAATATCCTAGGAAAGAGAAAAATGGATAAAGAAGTTGTGGTCCTCATGTACAATGGAATATCACTCAGCCATGAAATCAACGTCATAAGGCTAGTAGCAGCATGATGAGTGGATTTAGGTACGACGATTCTAAGTGAAATAAGTCACACAGAAAAAGACACTTATCATAAGATATCACTTCTAGAGGGAATGTAAAAACCGCTACACTTGAACTGAATTGCAAAACAGAACAGAGTCCCACGTTTAGGAAACACACTATGGCTGCTGAACGGGAAAGGTGAGGTGGGGTGATGCATAAAACAAGGGTTTCAAATTAGCTCAGATACCGTTCCATAAACCCAATATGTAAGAGACAAGACCTATTCCTTTTTCAGTGAACTGGACTCAACACCCCCTATTCACCACACAAGAATATATCTGACTAGTAAGAATCTTCAAACCTATGTATTGATATCTCTCTGTAAGTGAGTCAAGGGGGTGTAAAGCGGCATAAACACAGCCGTGAAAAGCAGCTAAACCCCATTATAAAAATAAATTACTTTTCAAAACCCGTGAAACAAAGACAGTGAAAGAGAGAGTAATTCTTACAAAATTCGTTCAGGGGCTGTGATGCAACCTGGATTGACCATATCTAGACCCACAGCTGATTGAGACATAAGGGTGGACACTCTTGGGGCTGAGAGGTTCGGTGAGGTTGGGTGAGCCAACGCAGACCCTTTCAAGTAATACTGCATGGTACCCATCCCATGGGTCCCAAATCTCCAGGTTCAAGGGCATCTTCCTACGTCGAAAACAGGCATGAGAAACCCAGAAGATGGTACACCGTGTGATCGGGAAAGGTTTCTAAAACGCACCTCATTTCTCATCTCCTTTGCTCGGGTTCGCCATTCCAGCCGATTTACTAGCCATCTCCCTCCTTGGAGAATCAGCACCTTTAACCTCCTGTTCCGTACAGGTTGCAATTTGTCCTGAGGATGAAGGGGAAGAGGGGGAACCAATGAGAGACTAGCTCTAGGTGTTGGGACAGGCACAGGTCACTCTATTTTCCCATCAGGAAGAAGAATTAAGCACAAGCTCAGCCGGCCCCCCAGAACCAGAAGAGGGCCTGAAGCAATCCTGCGCTTTTGCGGCCAGCTCCCAAAAAAGCGAGTTGAAAAATGGAGCTCAGGGGCACTGCAATTCACAGACCTGCAGAGTTTTAAATGATACCTCTCGTCCACAAATATATTAAGGGAAGGCAACGAAGAGGCTTTGAAAGCAAGGCAGAATTGCAGGAAACAGATTTCAGGAGGTAGATTCGAATCGCCTTGAAAGCACATGAAAAGCGGCAAAACGTGGACAATGATGCCCTTGGCCAAAAAGGGCGTATGCGTTTTTTCCTGAATATATTCAGGAAAAAACGCATACGCCCTTTTTGGCCAACCAAGCAACCTGGAAAGGCCAATCAGCGCTCCAAAGAAGTCTCACTTCCCAGCGGGCAAAAGGGCCATGGGGAAAAAAGTGTCCAAACCAGAAATGCAGGACCGGCCATGGAGAAATGGGAGCCTTGCTACGCTGATGGGTGGGATGTAAATTGCCAACAAGCACTCCGGAGAAGTGTACGTTGTGTTCTGAAACATCTAAAAACACAGCTTGGAGAGCATAGGGCACTTCCACTCATGGGCGTATAAATTGGGAAAACTAAAAATCAGCAAGACACAGGCACCCCAAAGTTTAGGGCTGCTCTGTGGACAAGAACCCCCACTTCATTACACCTTAAATATCCTAGGAAAGAGAAAAATGGATAAAGAAGTTGTGGTCCTCATGTACAATGGAATATCACTCAGCCATGAAATCAACGTCATAAGGCTAGTAGCAGCATGATGAGTGGATTTAGGTACGACGATTCTAAGTGAAATAAGTCACACAGAAAAAGACACTTATCATAAGATATCACTTCTAGAGGGAATGTAAAAACCGCTACACTTGAACTGAATTGCAAAACAGAACAGAGTCCCACGTTTAGGAAACACACTATGGCTGCTGAACGGGAAAGGTGAGGTGGGGTGATGCATAAAACAAGGGTTTCAAATTAGCTCAGATACCGTTCCATAAACCCAATATGTAAGAGACAAGACCTATTCCTTTTTCAGTGAACTGGACTCAACACCCCCTATTCACCACACAAGAATATATCTGACTAGTAAGAATCTTCAAACCTATGTATTGATATCTCTCTGTAAGTGAGTCAAGGGGGTGTAAAGCGGCATAAACACAGCCGTGAAAAGCAGCTAAACCCCATTATAAAAATAAATTACTTTTCAAAACCCGTGAAACAAAGACAGTGAAAGAGAGAGAAATTCTTACAAAATTCGTTCAGGGGCTGTGATGCAACCTGGATTGACCATATCTAGACCCACAGCTGATTGAGACATAAGGGTGGACACTCTTGGGGCTGAGAGGTTCGGTGAGGTTGGGTGAGCCAACGCAGACCCTTTCAAGTAATACTGCATGGTACCCATCCCATGGGTCCCAAATCTCCAGGTTCAAGGGCATCTTCCTACGTCGAAAACAGGCATGAGAAACCCAGAAGATGGTACACCGTGTGATCGGGAAAGGTTTCTAAAACGCACCTCATTTCTCATCTCCTTTGCTCGGGTTCGCCATTCCAGCCGATTTACTAGCCATCTCCCTCCTTGGAGAATCAGCACCTTTAACCTCCTGTTCCGTACAGGTTGCAATTTGTCCTGAGGATGAAGGGGAAGAGGGGGAACCAATGAGAGACTAGCTCTAGGTGTTGGGACAGGCACAGGTCACTCTATTTTCCCATCAGGAAGAAGAATTAAGCACAAGCTCAGCCGGCCCCCCAGAACCAGAAGAGGGCCTGAAGCAATCCTGCGCTTTTGCGGCCAGCTCCCAAAAAAGCGAGTTGAAAAATGGAGCTCAGGGGCACTGCAATTCACAGACCTGCAGAGTTTTAAATGATACCTCTCGTCCACAAATATATTAAGGGAAGGCAACGAAGAGGCTTTGAAAGCAAGGCAGAATTGCAGGAAACAGATTTCAGGAGGTAGATTCGAATCGCCTTGAAAGCACATGAAAAGCGGCAAAACGTGGACAATGATGCCCTTGGCCAAAAAGGGCGTATGCGTTTTTTCCTGAATATATTCAGGAAAAAACGCATACGCCCTTTTTGGCCAACCAAGCAACCTGGAAAGGCCAATCAGCGCTCCAAAGAAGTCTCACTTCCCAGCGGGCAAAAGGGCCATGGGGAAAAAAGTGTCCAAACCAGAAATGCAGGACCGGCCATGGAGAAATGGGAGCCTTGCTACGCTGATGGGTGGGATGTAAATTGCCAACAAGCACTCCGGAGAAGTGTACGTTGTGTTCTGAAACATCTAAAAACACAGCTTGGAGAGCATAGGGCACTTCCACTCATGGGCGTATAAATTGGGAAAACTAAAAATCAGCAAGACACAGGCACCCCAAAGTTTAGGGCTGCTCTGTGGACAAGAACCCCCACTTCATTACACCTTAAATATCCTAGGAAAGAGAAAAATGGATAAAGAAGTTGTGATCCTCATGTACAATGGAATATCACTCAGCCATGAAATCAACGTCATAAGGCTAGTAGCAGCACGATGAGTGGATTTAGGTACGACGATTCTAAGTGAAATAAGTCACACAGAAAAAGACACTTATCATAAGATATCACTTCTAGAGGGAATGTAAAAGCCGCTACACTTGAACTGAATTGCAAAACAGAACAGAGTCACACGTTTAGGAAACACACTATGGCTGCTGAACGGGAAAGGTGAGGTGGGGTGATGCATAAAACAAGGGTTTCAAATTAGCTCAGATACCGTTCCATAAACCCAATATGTAAGAGACAAGACCTATTCCTTTTTCAGTGAACTGGACGCAACACCCCCTATTCACCGCACAAGAATATATCTGACTAGTAAGAATCTTCAAACCTATGTATTGATATCTCTCTGTAAGTGAGTCAAGGGGGTGTAAAGCGGCATAAACACAGCCGTGAAAAGCAGCTAAACCCCATTATAAAAATAAATTACTTTTCAAAACCCGTGAAACAAAGACAGTGAAAGAGAGAGAAATTCTTACAAAATTCGTTCAGGGGCTGTGATGCAACCTGGATTGACCATATCTAGACCCACAGCTGATTGAGACATAAGGGTGGACACTCTTGGGGCTGAGAGGTTCGGTGAGGTTGGGTGAGCCAACGCAGACCCTTTCAAGTAATACTGCATGGGACCCATCCCATGGGTCCCAAATCTCCAGGTTCAAGGGCATCTTCCTACGTCGAAAACAGGCATGAGAAACCCAGAAGATGGTACACCGTGTGATCGGGAAAGGTTTCTAAAACGCACCTCATTTCTCATCTCCTTTGCTCGGGTTCGCCATTCCAGCCGATTTACTAGCCATCTCCCTCCTTGGAGAATCAGCACCTTTAACCTCCTGTTCCGTACAGGTTGCAATTTGTCCTGAGGATGAAGGGGAAGAGGGGGAACCAATGAGAGACTAGCTCTAGGTGTTGGGACAGGCACAGGTCACTCTATTTTCCCATCAGGAAGAAGAATTAAGCACAAGCTCAGCCTGCCCCCCAGAACCAGAACAGGGCCTGAAGCAATCCTGCGCTTTTGCGGCCAGCTCCCAAAAAAGCGAGTTGAAAAATGGAGCTCAGGGGCACTGCAATTCACAAACCTGCAGAGTTTTAAATGATACCTCTCGTCCACAAATATATTAAGGGAAGGCAACGAAGAGGCTTTGAAAGCAAGGCAGAATTGCAGGAAACAGATGTCAGGAGGTAGATTCGAATCGCCTTGAAAGCACATGAAAAGCGGCAAAACGTGGACAATGATGCCCTTGGCCAAAAAGGGCGTATGCGTTTTTTCCTGAATATATTCAGGAAAAAACGCATACGCCCTTTTTGGCCAACCAAGCAACCTGGAAAGGCCAATCAGCGCTCCAAAGAAGTCTCGCTTCCCAGCGGGCAAAAGGGCCATGGGGAAAAAAGTGTCCAAACCAGAAATGCAGGACCGGCCATGGAGAAATGGGAGCCTTGCTACGCTGATGGGTGGGATGTAAATTGCCAACAGCCACTCTGGAGAAGTGTACGGTGTGTTCTGAAACATCTAAACAACACAGCTTGGAGAGCATAGGGCACTTCCACTCATGGGCGTATAAATTGGGAAAACTAAAAATCAGCAAGACACAGGCACCCCAAAGTTTAGGGCTGCTCTGTGGACAAGAACCCCCACTTCATTACACCTTAAATATCCTAGGAAAGAGAAAAATGGATAAAGAAGTTGTGGTCCTCATGTACAATGGAATATCACTCAGCCATGAAATCAACGTCATAAGGCTAGTAGCAGCACGATGAGTGGATTTAGGTACGACGATTCTAAGTGAAATAAGTCACACAGAAAAAGACACTTATCATAAGATATCACTTAGAGAGGGAATGTAAAAACCGCTACCCTTGAACTGAATTGCAAAACAGAACAGAGTCCCACGTTTAGGAAACACACTATGGCTGCTGAACGGGAAAGGTGAGGTGGGGTGATGCATAAAACAAGGGTTTCAAATTAGCTCAGATACCGTTCCATAAACCCAATATGTAAGAGACAAGACCTATTCCTTGCTCAGTGAACTGGACTCAACACCCCCTATTCACCGCACAAGAATATATCTGACTAGTAAGAATCTTCAAACCTATGTATTGATATCTCTCTGTAAGTGAGTCAAGGGGGTGTAAAGCGGCATAAACACAGCCGTGAAAAGCAGCTAAACCCCATTATAAAAATAAATTACTTTTCAAAACCCGTGAAACAAAGACAGTGAAAGAGAGAGAAATTCTTACAAAATTCGTTCAGGGGCTGTGATGCAACCTGGATTGACCATATCTAGACCCACAGCTGATTGAGACATAAGGGTGGACACTCTTGGGGCTGAGAGGTTCGGTGAGGTTGGGTGAGCCAACGCAGACCCTTTCAAGTAATACTGCATGGTACCCATCCCATGGGTCCCAAATCTCCAGGTTCAAGGGCATCTTCCTACGTCGAAAACAGGCATGAGAAACCCAGAAGATGGTACACCGTGTGATCGGGATAGGTTTCTAAAACGCACCTCATTTCTCATCTCCTTTGCTCGGGTTCGCCATTCCAGCCGATTTACTAGCCATCTCCCTCCTTGGAGAATCAGCACCTTTAACCTCCTGTTCTGTACAGGTTGCAATTTGTCCTGAGGATGAAGGGGAAGAGGGGGAACCAATGAGAGACTAGCTCTAGGTGTTGGGACAGTCACAGGTCACTCTATTTTCCCATCAGGAAGAAGAATTAAGCACAAGCTCAGCCTGCCCCCCAGAACCAGAAGAGGGCCTGAAGCAATCCTGCGCTTTGGCGGCCAGCTCCCAAAAAAGCGAGTTGAAAAATGGAGCTCAGGGGCACTGCAATTCACAAACCTGCAGAGTTTTAAATGATACCTCTCGTCCACAAATATATTAAGGGAAGGCAACGAAGAGGCTTTGAAAGCAAGGCAGAATTGCAGGAAACAGATTTCAGGAGGTAGATTCGAATCGCCTTGAAAGCACATGAAAAGCGGCAAAACGTGGACAATGATGCCCTTGGCCAAAAAGGGCGTATGCGTTTTTTCCTGAATATATTCAGGAAAAAACGCATACGCCCTTTTTGGCCAACCAAGCAACCTGGAAAGGCCAATCAGCGCTCCAAAGAAGTCTCGCTTCCCAGCGGGCAAAAGGGCCATGCGGAAAAAAGTGTCCAAACCAGAAATGCAGGACCGGCCATGGAGAAATGGGAGCCTTGCTACGCTGATGGGTGGGATGTAAATTGCCAACAGCCACTCTGGAGAAGTGTACGGTGTGTTCTGAAACATCTAAAAAACACAGCTTGGAGAGCATAGGGCACTTCCACTCATGGGCGTATAAATTGGGAAAACTAAAAATCAGCAAGACACAGGCACCCCAAAGTTTAGGGCTGCTCTGTGGACAAGAACCCCCACTTCATTACACCTTAAATATCCTAGGAAAGAGAAAAATGGATAAAGAAGTTGTGGTCCTCATGTACAATGGAATATCACTCAGCCATGAAATCAACGTCATAAGGCTAGTAGCAGCACGATGAGTGGATTTAGGTACGACGATTCTAAGTGAAATAAGTCACACAGAAAAAGACACTTATCATAAGATATCACTTCTAGAGGGAATGTAAAAACCGCTACCCTTGAACTGAATTGCAAAACAGAACAGAGTCCCACGTTTAGGAAACACACTATGGCTGCTGAACGGGAAAGGTGAGGTGGGGTGATGCATAAAACAAGGGTTTCAAATTAGCTCAGATACCGTTCCATAAACCCAATATGTAAGAGACAAGACCTATTCCTTTTTCAGTGAACTGGACTCAACACCCCCTATTCACCGCACAAGAATATATCTGACTAGTAAGAATCTTCAAACCTATGTATTGATATCTCTCTGTAAGTGAGTCAAGGGGGTGTAAAGCGGCATAAACACAGCCGTGAAAAGCAGCTAAACCCCATTATAAAAATAAATTACTTTTCAAAACCCGTGAAACAAAGACAGTGAAAGAGAGAGAAATTCTTACAAAATTCGTTCAGGGGCTGTGATGCAACCTGGATTGACCATATCTAGACCCACAGCTGATTGAGACATAAGGGTGGACACTCTTGGGGCTGAGAGGTTCGGTGAGGTTGGGTGAGCCAACGCAGACCCTTTCAAGTAATACTGCATGGGACCCATCCCATGGGTCCCAAATCTCCAGGTTCAAGGGCATCTTCCTACGTCGAAAACAGGCATGAGAAACCCAGAAGATGGTACACCGTGTGATCGGGAAAGGTTTCTAAAACGCACCTCATTTCTCATCTCCTTTGCTCGGGTTCGCCATTCCAGCCGATTTACTAGCCATCTCCCTCCTTGGAGAATCAGCACCTTTAACCTCCTGTTCCGTACAGGTTGCAATTTGTCCTGAGGATGAAGGGGAAGAGGGGGAACCAATGAGAGACTAGCTCTAGGTGTTGGGACAGGCACAGGTCACTCTATTTTCCCATCAGGAAGAAGAATTAAGCACAAGCTCAGCCTGCCCCCCAGAACCAGAAGAGGGCCTGAAGCAATCCTGCGATTTGGCGGCCAGCTCCCAAAAAAGCGAGTTGAAAAATGGAGCTCAGGGGCACTGCAATTCACAAACCTGCAGAGTTTTAAATGATACCTCTCGTCCACAAATATATTAAGGGAAGGCAACGAAGAGGCTTTGAAAGCAAGGCAGAATTGCAGGAAACAGATTTCAGGAGGTAGATTCGAATCGCCTTGAAAGCACATGAAAAGCGGCAAAACGTGGACAATGATGCCCTTGGCCAAAAAGGGCGTATGCGTTTTTTCCTGAATATATTCAGGAAAAAACGCATACGCCCTTTTTGGCCAACCAAGCAACCTGGAAAGGCCAATCAGCGCTCCAAAGAAGTCTCGCTTCCCAGCGGGCAAAAGGGCCATGGGGAAAAAAGTGTCCAAACCAGAAATGCAGGACCGGCCATGGAGAAATGGGAGCCTTGCTATGCTGATGGGTGGGATGTAAATTGCCAACAGGCACTCCGGAGAAGTGTACGGTGTGTTCTGAAACATCTAAAAACACAGCTTGGAGAGCATAGGGCACTTCCACTCATGGGCGTATAAATTGGGAAAACTAAAAATCAGCAAGACACAGGCACCCCAAAGTTTAGGGCTGCTCTGTGGACAAGAACCCCCACTTCATTACACCTTAAATATCCTAGGAAAGAGAAAAATGGATAAAGAAGTTGTGGTCCTCATGTACAATGGAATATCACTCAGCCATGAAATCAACGTCATCAGGCTAGTAGCAGCACGATGAGTGGATTTAGGTACGACGATTCTAAGTGAAATAAGTCACACAGAAAAAGACACTTATCATAAGATATCATTTCTAGAGGGAATGTAAAAACCGCTACACTTGAACTGAATTGCAAAACAGAACAGAGTCACACGTTTAGGAAACACACTATGGCTGCTGAACGGGAAAGGTGAGGTGGGGTGATGCATAAAACAAGGGTTTCAAATTAGCTCAGATACCGTTCCATAAACCCAATATGTAAGAGACAAGACCTATTCCTTTTTCAGTGAACTGGACTCAACACCCCCTATTCACCGCACAAGAATATATCTGACTAGTAAGAATCTTCAAACCTATGTATTGATATCTCTCTGTAAGTGAGTCAAGGGGGTGTAAAGCGGCATAAACACAGCCGTGAAAAGCAGCTAAACCCCATTATAAAAATAAATTACTTTCAAAACCCGTGAAACAAAGACAGTGAAAGAGAGAGAAATTCTTACAAAATTCGTTCAGGGGCTGTGATGCAACCTGGATTGACCATATCTAGACCCACAGCTGATTGAGACATAAGTGTGGACACTCTTGGGGCTGAGAGGTTCGGTGAGGTTGGGTGAGCCAACGCAGACCCTTTCAAGTAATACTGCATGGTACCCATCCCATGGGTCCCAAATCTCCAGTTCAAGGGCATCTTCCTACGTCGAAAACAGGCATGAGAAACCCAGAAGATGGTACACCGTGTGATCGGGAAAGGTTTCTAAAACGCACCTCATTTCTCATCTCCTTTGCTCGGGTTCGCCATTCCAGCCGATTTGCTAGCCATCTCCCTCCTTGGAGAATCAGCACCTTTAACCTCCTGTTCCGTACAGGTTGCAATTTGTCCTGAGGATGAACGGGAAGAGGGGGAACCAATGAGAGACTAGCTCTAGGTGTTGGGACAGGCACAGGTCACTCTATTTTCCCATCAGGAAGAAGAATTAAGCACAAGCTCAGCCTGCCCCCCAGAACCAGAAGAGGGCCTGAAGCAATCCTGCGCTTTGGTGGCCAGCTCCAAAAAAGCGAGTTGAAAAATGGAGCTCAGGGGCACTGCAATTCGCAAACCTGCAGAGTTTTAAATGATACCTCTCGTCCACAAATATATTAAGGGAAGGCAACGAAGAGGCTTTGAAAGCAAGGCAGAATTGCAGGAAACAGATGTCAGGAGGTAGATTCGAATCGCCTTGAAAGCACATGAAAAGCGGCAAAACGTGGACAATGATGCCCTTGGCCAAAAAGGGCGTATGCGTTTTTTCCTGAATACATTCAGGAAAAAACGCATACGCCCTTTTTGGCCAACCAAGCAACCTGGAAAGGCCAATCAGCGCTCCAAAGAAGTCTCGCTTCCCAGCGGGCAAAAGGGCCATGCGGAAAAAAGTGTCCAAACCAGAAATGCAGGACCGGCCATGGAGAAATGGGAGCCTTGCTACGCTGATGGGTGGGATGTAAATTGCCAACAGCCACTCTGGAGAAGTGTACGGTGTGTTCTGAAACATCTAAAAAACACAGCTTGGAGAGCATAGGGCACTTCCACTCATGGGCGTATAAATTGGGAAAACTAAAAATCAGCAAGACACAGGCACCCCAAAGTTTAGGGCTGCTCTGTGGACAAGAACCCCCACTTCATTACACCTTAAATATCCTAGGAAAGAGAAAAATGGATAAAGAAGTTGGGGTCCTCATGTACAATGGAATATCACTCAGCCATGAAATCAACGTCATAAGGCTAGTAGCAGCACGATGAGTGGATTTAGGTACGACGATTCTAAGTGAAATAAGTCACACAGAAAAAGACACTTATCATAAGATATCACTTCTAGAGGGAATGTAAAAACCGCTACCCTTGAACTGAATTGCAAAACAGAACAGAGTCCCACGTTTAGGAAACACACTATGGCTGCTGAACGGGAAAGGTGAGGTGGGGTGATGCATAAAACAAGGGTTTCAAATTAGCTCAGATACCGTTCCATAAACCCAATATGTAAGAGACAAGACCTATTCCTTGCTCAGTGAACTGGACTCAACACCCCCTATTCACCGCACAAGAATATATCTGACTAGTAAGAATCTTCAAACCTATGTATTGATATCTCTCTGTAAGTGAGTCAAGGGGGTGTAAAGCGGCATAAACACAGCCGTGAAAAGCAGCTAAACCCCATTATAAAAATAAATTACTTTTCAAAACCCGTGAAACAAAGACAGTGAAAGAGAGAGAAATTCTTACAAAATTCGTTCAGGGGCTGTGATGCAACCTGGATTGACCATATCTAGACCCACAGCTGATTGAGACATAAGGGTGGACACTCTTGGGGCTGAGAGGTTCGGTGAGGTTGGGTGAGCCAACGCAGACCCTTTCAAGTAATACTGCATGGTACCCATCCCATGGGTCCCAAATCTCCAGGTTCAAGGGCATCTTCCTACGTCGAAAACAGGCATGAGAAACCCAGAAGATGGTACACCGTGTGATCGGGATAGGTTTCTAAAACGCACCTCATTTCTCATCTCCTTTGCTCGGGTTCGCCATTCCAGCCGATTTACTAGCCATCTCCCTCCTTGGAGAATCAGCACCTTTAACCTCCTGTTCCGTACAGGTTGCAATTTGTCCTGAGGATGAAGGGGAAGAGGGGGAACCAATGAGAGACTAGCTCTAGGTGTTGGGACAGGCACAGGTCACTCTATTTTCCCATCAGGAAGAAGAATTAAGCACAAGCTCAGCCTGCCCCCCAGAACCAGAAGAGGGCCTGAAGCAATCCTGCGCTTTGGCGGCCAGCTCCCAAAAAAGCGAGTTGAAAAATGGAGCTCAGGGGCACTGCAATTCACAAACCTGCAGAGTTTTAAATGATACCTCTCGTCCACAAATATATTAAGGGAAGGCAACGAAGAGGCTTTGAAAGCAAGGCAGAATTGCAGGAAACAGATTTCAGGAGGTAGATTCGAATCGCCTTGAAAGCACATGAAAAGCGGCAAAACGTGGACAATGATGCCCTTGGCCAAAAAGGGCGTATGCGTTTTTTCCTGAATATATTCAGGAAAAAACGCATACGCCCTTTTTGGCCAACCAAGCAACCTGGAAAGGCCAATCAGCGCTCCAAAGAAGTCTCGCTTCCCAGCGGGCAAAAGGGCCATGCGGAAAAAAGTGTCCAAACCAGAAATGCAGGACCGGCCATGGAGAAATGGGAGCCTTGCTACGCTGATGGGTGGGATGTAAATTGCCAACAGCCACTCTGGAGAAGTGTACGGTGTGTTCTGAAACATCTAAAAAACACAGCTTGGAGAGCATAGGGCACTTCCACTCATGGGCGTATAAATTGGGAAAACTAAAAATCAGCAAGACACAGGCACCCCAAAGTTTAGGGCTGCTCTGTGAACAAGAAACCCCACTTCATTACACCTTAAATATCCTAGGAAAGAGAAAAATGGATAAAGAAGTTGTGGTCCTCATGTACAATGGAATATCACTCAGCCATGAAATCAACGTCATAAGGCTAGTAGCAGCACGATGAGTGGATTTAGGTACGACGATTCTAAGTGAAATAAGTCACACAGAAAAAGACACTTATCATAAGATATCACTTCTAGAGGGAATGTAAAAACCGCTACCCTTGAACTGAATTGCAAAACAGAACAGAGTCCCACGTTTAGGAAACACACTATGGCTGCTGAACGGGAAAGGTGAGGTGGGGTGATGCATAAAACAAGGGTTTCAAATTAGCTCAGATACCGTTCCATAAACCCAATATGTAAGAGACAAGACCTATTCCTTTTTCAGTGAACTGGACTCAACACCCCCTATTCACCGCACAAGAATATATCTGACTAGTAAGAATCTTCAAACCTATGTATTGATATCTCTCTGTAAGTGAGTCAAGGGGGTGTAAAGCGGCATAAACACAGCCGTGAAAAGCAGCTAAACCCCATTATAAAAATAAATTACTTTTCAAAACCCGTGAAACAAAGACAGTGAAAGAGAGAGAAATTCTTACAAAATTCGTTCAGGGGCTGTGATGAAACCTGGATTGACCATATCTAGACCCACAGCTGATTGAGACATAAGGGTGGACACTCTTGGGGCTGAGAGGTTCGGTGAGGTTGGGTGAGCCAACGCAGACCCTTTCAAGTAATACTGCATGGGACCCATCCCATGGGTCCCAAATCTCCAGGTTCAAGGGCATCTTCCTACGTCGAAAACAGGCATGAGAAACCCAGAAGATGGTACACCGTGTGATCGGGAAAGGTTTCTAAAACGCACCTCATTTCTCATCTCCTTTGCTCGGGTTCGCCATTCCAGCCGATTTACTAGCCATCTCCCTCCTTGGAGAATCAGCACCTTTAACCTCCTGTTCCGTACAGGTTGCAATTTGTCCTGAGGATGAAGGGGAAGAGGGGGAACCAATGAGAGACTAGCTCTAGGTGTTGGGACAGGCACAGGTCACTCTATTTTCCCATCAGGAAGAAGAATTAAGCACAAGCTCAGCCTGCCCCCCAGAACCAGAAGAGGGCCTGAAGCAATCCTGCGATTTGGCGGCCAGCTCCCAAAAAAGCGAGTTGAAAAATGGAGCTCAGGGGCACTGCAATTCACAAACCTGCAGAGTTTTAAATGATACCTCTCGTCCACAAATATATTAAGGGAAGGCAACGAAGAGGCTTTGAAAGCAAGGCAGAATTGCAGGAAACAGATTTCAGGAGGTAGATTCGAATCGCCTTGAAAGCACATGAAAAGCGGCAAAACGTGGACAATGATGCCCTTGGCCAAAAAGGGCGTATGCGTTTTTTCCTGAATATATTCAGGAAAAAACGCATACGCCCTTTTTGGCCAACCAAGCAACCTGGAAAGGCCAATCAGCGCTCCAAAGAAGTCTCGCTTCCCAGCGGGCAAAAGGGCCATGGGGAAAAAAGTGTCCAAACCAGAAATGCAGGACTGGCCATGGAGAAATGGGAGCCTTGCTATGCTGATGGGTGGGATGTAAATTGCCAACAGGCACTCCGGAGAAGTGTACGGTGTGTTCTGAAACATCTAAAAACACAGCTTGGAGAGCATAGGGCACTTCCACTCATGGGCGTATAAATTGGGAAAACTAAAAATCAGCAAGACACAGGCACCCCAAAGTTTAGGGCTGCTCTGTGGACAAGAACCCCCACTTCATTACACCTTAAATATCCTAGGAAAGAGAAAAATGGATAAAGAAGTTGTGGTCCTCATGTACAATGGAATATCACTCAGCCATGAAATCAACGTCATAAGGCTCGTAGCAGCACGATGAGTGGATTTAGGTACGACGATTCTAAGTGAAATAAGTCACACAGAAAAAGACACTTATCATAAGATATCATTTCTAGAGGGAATGTAAAAACCGCTACACTTGAACTGAATTGCAAAACAGAACAGAGTCCCACGTTTAGGAAACACACTATGGCTGCTGAACGGGAAAGGTGAGGTGGGGTGATGCATAAAACAAGGGTTTCAAATTAGCTCAGATACCGTTCCATAAACCCAATATGTAAGAGACAAGACCTATTCCTTTTTCAGTGAACTGGACTCAACACCCCCTATTCACCGCACAAGAATATATCTGACTAGTAAGAATCTTCAAACCTATGTATTGATATCTCTCTGTAAGTGAGTCAAGGGGGTGTAAAGCGGCATAAACACAGCCGTGAAAAGCAGCTAAACCCCATTATAAAAATAAATTACTTTTCAAAACCCGTGAAACAAAGACAGTGAAAGAGAGAGAAATTCTTACAAAATTCGTTCAGGGGCTGTGATGCAACCTGGATTGACCATATCTAGACCCACAGCTGATTGAGACATAAGGGTGGACACTCTTGGGGCTGAGAGGTTCGGTGAGGTTGGGTGAGCCAACGCAGACCCTTTCAAGTAATACTGCATGGTACCCATCCCATGGGTCCCAAATCTCCAGGTTCAAGGGCATCTTCCTACGTCGAAAACAGGCATGAGAAACCCAGAAGATGGTACACCGTGTGATCGGGAAAGGTTTCTAAAACGCACCTCATTTCTCATCTCCTTTGCTCGGGTTCGCCATTCCAGCCGATTTGCTAGCCATCTCCCTCCTTGGAGAATCAGCACCTTTAACCTCCTGTTCCGTACAGGTTGCAATTTGTCCTGAGGATGAAGGGGAAGAGGGGGAACCAATGAGAGACTAGCTCTAGGTGTTGGGACAGGCACAGGTCACTCTATTTTCCCATCAGGAAGAAGAATTAAGCACAAGCTCAGCCTGCCCCCCAGAACCAGAAGAGGGCCTGAAGCAATCCTGCGCTTTGGTGGCCAGCTCCCAAAAAAGCGAGTTGAAAAATGGAGCTCAGGGGCACTGCAATTCGCAAACCTGCAGAGTTTTAAATGATACCTCTCGTCCACAAATATATTAAGGGAAGGCAACGAAGAGGCTTTGAAAGCAAGGCAGAATTGCAGGAAACAGATGTCAGGAGGTAGATTCGAATCGCCTTGAAAGCACATGAAAAGCGGCAAAACGTGGACAATGATGCCCTTGGCCAAAAAGGGCGTATGCGTTTTTTCCTGAATATATTCAGGAAAAAACGCATACGCCCTTTTTGGCCAACCAAGCAACCTGGAAAGGCCAATCAGCGCTCCAAAGAAGTCTCGCTTCCCAGCGGGCAAAAGGGCCATGCGGAAAAAAGTGTCCAAACCAGAAATGCAGGACCGGCCATGGAGAAATGGGAGCCTTGCTACGCTGATGGGTGGGATGTAAATTGCCAACAGCCACTCTGGAGAAGTGTACGGTGTGTTCTGAAACATCTAAAAAACACAGCTTGGAGAGCATAGGGCACTTCCACTCATGGGCGTATAAATTGGGAAAACTAAAAATCAGCAAGACACAGGCACCCCAAAGTTTAGGGCTGCTCTGTGGACAAGAACCCCCACTTCATTACACCTTAAATATCCTAGGAAAGAGAAAAATGGATAAAGAAGTTGGGGTCCTCATGTACAATGGAATATCACTCAGCCATGAAATCAACGTCATAAGGCTAGTAGCAGCACGATGAGTGGATTTAGGTACGACGATTCTAAGTGAAATAAGTCACACAGAAAAAGACACTTATCATAAGATATCACTTCTAGAGGGAATGTAAAAACCGCTACCCTTGAACTGAATTGCAAAACAGAACAGAGTCCCACGTTTAGGAAACACACTATGGCTGCTGAACGGGAAAGGTGAGGTGGGGTGATGCATAAAACAAGGGTTTCAAATTAGCTCAGATACCGTTCCATAAACCCAATATGTAAGAGACAAGACCTATTCCTTTTTCAGTGAACTGGACTCAACACCCCCTATTCACCGCACAAGAATATATCTGACTAGTAAGAATCTTCAAACCTATGTATTGATATCTCTCTGTAAGTGAGTCAAGGGGGTGTAAAGCGGCATAAACACAGCCGTGAAAAGCAGCTAAACCCCATTATAAAACTAAATTACTTTTCAAAACCCGTGAAACAAAGACAGTGAAAGAGAGAGAAATTCTTACAAAATTCGTTCAGGGGCTGTGATGAAACCTGGATTGACCATATCTAGACCCACAGCTGATTGAGACATAAGGGTGGACACTCTTGGGGCTGAGAGGTTCGGTGAGGTTGGGTGAGCCAACGCAGACCCTTTCAAGTAATACTGCATGGTACCCATCCCATGGGTCCCAAATCTCCAGGTTCAAGGGCATCTTCCTACGTCGAAAACAGGCATGAGAAACCCAGAAGATGGTACACCGTGTGATCGGGAAAGGTTTCTAAAACGCACCTCATTTCTCATCTCCTTTGCTCGGGTTCGCCATTCCAGCCGATTTACTAGCCATCTCCCTCCTTGGAGAATCAGCACCTTTAACCTCCTGTTCCGTACAGGTTGCAATTTGTCCTGAGGATGAAGGGGAAGAGGGGGAACCAATGAGAGACTAGCTCTAGGTGTTGGGACAGGCACAGGTCACTCTATTTTCCCATCAGGAAGAAGAATTAAGCACAAGCTCAGCCTGCCCCCCAGAACCAGAAGAGGGCCTGAAGCAATCCTGCGCTTTGGCGGCCAGCTCCCAAAAAAGCGAGTTGAAAAATGGAGCTCAGGGGCACTGCAATTCACAAACCTGCAGAGTTTTAAATGATACCTCTCGTCCACAAATATATTAAGGGAAGGCAACGAAGAGGCTTTGAAAGCAAGGCAGAATTGCAGGAAACAGATTTCAGGAGGTAGATTCGAATCGCCTTGAAAGCACATGAAAAGCGGCAAAACGTGGACAATGATGCCCTTGGCCAAAAAGGGCGTATGCGTTTTTTCCTGAATATATTCAGGAAAAAACGCATACGCCCTTTTTGGCCAACCAAGCAACCTGGAAAGGCCAATCAGCGCTCCAAAGAAGTCTCGCTTCCCAGCGGGCAAAAGGGCCATGCGGAAAAAAGTGTCCAAACCAGAAATGCAGGACCGGCCATGGAGAAATGGGAGCCTTGCTATGCTGATGGGTGGGATGTAAATTGCCAACAGGCACTCCGGAGAAGTGTACGGTGTGTTCTGAAACATCTAAAAACACAGCTTGGAGAGCATAGGGCACTTCCACTCATGGGCGTATAAATTGGGAAAACTAAAAATCAGCAAGACACAGGCACCCCAAAGTTTAGGGCTGCTCTGTGGACAAGAACCCCCACTTCATTACACCTTAAATATCCTAGGAAAGAGAAAAATGGATAAAGAAGTTGTGGTCCTCATGTACAATGGAATATCACTCAGCCATGAAATCAACGTCATAAGGCTAGTAGCAGCACGATGAGTGGATTTAGGTACGACGATTCTAAGTGAAATAAGTCACACAGAAAAAGACACTTATCATAAGATATCATTTCTAGAGGGAATGTAAAAACCGCTACACTTGAACTGAATTGCAAAACAGAACAGAGTCCCACGTTTAGGAAACACACTATGGCTGCTGAACGGGAAAGGTGAGGTGGGGTGATGCATAAAACAAGGGTTTCAAATTAGCTCAGATACCGTTCCATAAACCCAATATGTAAGAGACAAGACCTATTCCTTTTTCAGTGAACTGGACTCAACACCCCCTATTCACCGCACAAGAATATATCTGACTAGTAAGAATCTTCAAACCTATGTATTGATATCTCTCTGTAAGTGAGTCAAGGGGGTGTAAAGCGGCATAAACACAGCCGTGAAAAGCAGCTAAACCCCATTATAAAAATAAATTACTTTTCAAAACCCGTGAAACAAAGACAGTGAAAGAGAGAGAAATTCTTACAAAATTCGTTCAGGGGCTGTGATGCAACCTGGATTGACCATATCTAGACCCACAGCTGATTGAGACATAAGGGTGGACACTCTTGGGGCTGAGAGGTTCGGTGAGGTTGGGTGAGCCAACGCAGACCCTTTCAAGTAATACTGCATGGTACCCATCCCATGGGTCCCAAATCTCCAGGTTCAAGGGCATCTTCCTACGTCGAAAACAGGCATGAGAAACCCAGAAGATGGTACACCGTGTGATCGGGAAAGGTTTCTAAAACGGACCTCATTTCTCATCTCCTTTGCTCGGGTTCGCCATTCCAGCCGATTTGCTAGCCATCTCCCTCCTTGGAGAATCAGCACCTTTAACCTCCTTTTCCGTACAGGTTGCAATTTGTCCTGAGGATGAACGGGAAGAGGGGGAACCAATGAGAGACTAGCTCTAGGTGTTGGGACAGGCACAGGTCACTCTATTTTCCCATCAGGAAGAAGAATTAAGCACAAGCTCAGCCTGCCCCCCAGAACCAGAAGAGGGCCTGAAGCAATCCTGCGCTTTGGTGGCCAGCTCCCAAAAAAGCGAGTTGAAAAATGGAGCTCAGGGGCACTGCAATTCGCAAACCTGCAGAGTTTTAAATGATACCTCTCGTCCACAAATATATTAAGGGAAGGCAACGAAGAGGCTTTGAAAGCAAGGCAGAATTGCAGGAAACAGATTTCAGGAGGTAGATTCGAATCGCCTTGAAAGCACATGAAAAGCGGCAAAACGTGGACAATGATGCCCTTGGCCAAAAAGGGCGTATGCGTTTTTTCCTGAATATATTCAGGAAAAAACGCATACGCCCTTTTTGGCCAACCAAGCAACCTGGAAAGGCCAATCAGCGCTACAAAGAAGTCTCGCTTCCCAGCGGGCAAAAGGGCCATGCGGAAAAAAGTGTCCAAACCAGAAATGCAGGACCGGCCATGGAGAAATGGGAGCCTTGCTACGCTGATGGGTGGGATGTAAATTGCCAACAGCCACTCTGGAGAAGTGTACGGTGTGTTCTGAAACATCTAAAAAACACAGCTTGGAGAGCATAGGGCACTTCCACTCATGGGCGTATAAATTGGGAAAACTAAAAATCAGCAAGACACAGGCACCCCAAAGTTTAGGGCTGCTCTGTGGACAAGAACCCCCACTTCATTACACCTTAAATATCCTAGGAAAGAGAAAAATGGATAAAGAAGTTGTGGTCCTCATGTACAATGGAATATCACTCAGCCATGAAATCAACGTCATAAGGCTAGTAGCAGCACGATGAGTGGATTTAGGTACGACGATTCTAAGTGAAATAAGTCACACAGAAAAAGACACTTATCATAAGATATCACTTCTAGAGGGAATGTAAAAACCGCTACCCTTGAACTGAATTGCAAAACAGAACAGAGTCCCACGTTTAGGAAACACACTATGGCTGCTGAACGGGAAAGGTGAGGTGGGGTGATGCATAAAACAAGGGTTTCAAATTAGCTCAGATACCGTTCCATAAACCCAATATGTAAGAGACAAGACCTATTCCTTTTTCAGTGAACTGGACTCAACACCCCCTATTCACCGCACAAGAATATATCTGACTAGTAAGAATCTTCAAACCTATGTATTGATATCTCTCTGTAAGTGAGTCAAGGGGGTGTAAAGCGGCATAAACACAGCCGTGAAAAGCAGCTAAACCCCATTATAAAAATAAATTACTTTTCAAAACCCGTGAAACAAAGACAGTGAAAGAGAGAGAAATTCTTACAAAATTCGTTCAGGGGCTGTGATGCAACCTGGATTGACCATATCTAGACCCACAGCTGATTGAGACATAAGGGTGGACACTCTTGGGGCTGAGAGGTTCGGTGAGGTTGGGTGAGCCAACGCAGACCCTTTCAAGTAATACTGCATGGTACCCATCCCATGGGTCCCAAATCTCCAGGTTCAAGGGCATCTTCCTACGTCGAAAACAGGCATGAGAAACCCAGAAGATGGTACACCGTGTGATCGGGAAAGGTTTCTAAAACGTACCTCATTTCTCATCTCCTTTGCTGGGGTTCGCCATTCCAGCCGATTTACTAGCCATCTCCCTGCTTGGAGAATCAGCACCTTTAACCTCCTGTTCCGTACAGGTTGCAATTTGTCCTGAGGATGAAGGGGAAGAGGGGGAACCAATGAGAGACTAGCTCTAGGTGTTGGGACAGGCACAGGTCACTCTATTTCCCCATCAGGAAGAAGAATTAAGCACAAGCTCAGCCTGCCCCCCAGAACCAGAAGAGGGCCTGAAGCAATCCTGCGGTTTTGCGGCCAGCTCCCAAAAAAGCGAGTTGAAAAATGGAGCTCAGGGGCACTGCAATTCACAAACCTGCAGAGTTTTAAATGATACCTCTCGTCCACAAATATATTAAGGGAAGGCAACGAAGAGGCTTTGAAAGCAAGGCAGAATTGCAGGAAACAGATTTCAGGAGGTAGATTCGAATCGCCTTGAAAGCACATGAAAAGCGGCAAAACGTGGACAATGATGCCCTTGGCCAAAAAGGGCGTATGCGTTTTTCCTGAATATATTCAGGAAAAAACGCATACGCCCTTTTTGGCCAACCAAGCAACCTGGAAAGGCCAATCAGCGCTCCAAAGAAGTCTCGCTTCCAAGCGGGCAAAAGGGCCATGGGGAAAAAAGTGCCCAAACCAGAAATGCAGGACCGGCCATGGAGAAATGGGAGCCTTGCTACGCTGATGGGTGGGATGTAAATTGCCAACAGGCACTCCGGAGAAGTGTACGGTGTGTTCTGAAACATCTAAAAACACAGCTTGGAGAGCATAGGGCACTTCCACTCATGGGCGTATAAATTGGGAAAACTAAAAATCAGCAAGACACAGGCACCCCAAAGTTTATGGCTGCTCTGTGGACAAGAACCCCCACTTCATTACACCTTAAATATCCTAGGAAAGAGAAAAATGGATAAAGAAGTTGTGGTCCTCATGTACAATGGAATATCACTCAGCCATGAAATCAACGTCATAAGGCTAGTAGCAGCACGATGAGTGGATTTAGGTACGACGATTCTAAGTGAAATAAGTCACACAGAAAAAGACACTTATCATAACATATCACTTAGAGAGGGAATGTAAAAACCGCTACACTTGAACTGTATTACAAAACAGAACAGAGTCCCACGTTTAGGAAACACACTATGGCTGCTGAACGGGAAAGGTGAGGTGGGGTGATGCATAAAACAAGGGTTTCAAATTAGCTCAGATACCGTTCCATAAACCCAATATGTAAGAGACAAGACCTATTCCTTTTTCAGTGAACTGGACTCAACACCCCCTATTCACCGCACAAGAATATATCTGACTAGTAAGAATCTTCAAACCTATGTATTGATATCTCTCTGTAAGTGAGTCAAGGGGGTGTAAAGCGGCATAAACACAGCCGTGAAAAGCAGCTAAACCCCATTATAAAAATAAATTACTTTTCAAAACCCGTGAAACAAAGACAGTGAAAGAGAGAGAAATTCTTACAAAATTCGTTCAGGGGCTGTGATGCAACCTGGATTGACCATATCTAGACCCACAGCTGATTGAGACATAAGGGTGGACACTCTTGGGGCTGAGAGGTTCGGTGAGGTTGGGTGAGCCAACGCAGACCCTTTCAAGTAATACTGCATGGTACCCATCCCATGGGTCCCAAATCTCCAGGTTCAAGGGCATCTTCCTACGTCGAAAACAGGCATGAGAAACCCAGAAGATGGTACACCGTGTGATCGGGAAAGGTTTCTAAAACGTACCTCATTTCTCATCTCCTTTGCTGGGGTTCGCCATTCCAGCCAATTTACTAGCCATCTCCCTGCTTGGAGAATCAGCACCTTTAACCTCCTGTTCCGTACAGGTTGCAATTTGTCCTGAGGATGAAGGGGAAGAGGGGGAACCAATGAGAGACTAGCTCTAGGTGTTGGGACAGGCACAGGTCACTCTATTTCCCCATCAGGAAGAAGAATTAAGCACAAGCTCAGCCTGCCCCCCAGAACCAGAAGAGGGCCTGAAGCAATCCTGCGGTTTTGCGGCCAGCTCCCAAAAAAGCGAGTTGAAAAATGGAGCTCAGGGGCACTGCAATTCACAAACCTGCAGAGTTTTAAATGATACCTCTCGTCCACAAATATATTAAGGGAAGGCAACGAAGAGGCTTTGAAAGCAAGGCAGAATTGCAGGAAACAGATTTCAGGAGGTAGATTCGAATCGCCTTGAAAGCACATGAAAAGCGGCAAAACGTGGACAATGATGCCCTTGGCCAAAAAGGGCGTATGCGTTTTTTCCTGAATATATTCAGGAAAAAACGCATACGCCCTTTTTGGCCAACCAAGCAACCTGGAAAGGCCAATCAGCGCTCCAAAGAAGTCTCGCTTCCCAGCGGGCAAAAGGGCCATGCGGAAAAAAGTGTCCAAACCAGAAATGCAGGACCGGCCATGGAGAAATGGGAGCCTTGCTACGCTGATGGGTGGGATGTAAATTGCCAACAGCCACTCTGGAGAAGTGTACGGTGTGTTCTGAAACATCTAAAAAACACAGCTTGGAGAGCATAGGGCACTTCCACTCATGGGCGTATAAATTGGGAAAACTAAAAATCAGCAAGACACAGGCACCCCAAAGTTTAGGGCTGCTCTGTGAACAAGAACCCCCACTTCATTACACCTTAAATATCCTAGGAAAGAGAAAAATGGATAAAGAAGTTGTGGTCCTCATGTACAATGGAATATCACTCAGCCATGAAATCAACGTCATAAGGCTAGTAGCAGCACGATGAGTGGATTTAGGTACGACGATTCTAAGTGAAATAAGTCACACAGAAAAAGACACTTATCATAAGATATCACTTCTAGAGGGAATGTAAAAACCGCTACCCTTGAACTGAATTGCAAAACAGAACAGAGTCCCACGTTTAGGAAACACACTATGGCTGCTGAACGGGAAAGGTGAGGTGGGGTGATGCATAAAACAAGGGTTTCAAATTAGCTCAGATACCGTTCCATAAACCCAATATGTAAGAGACAAGACCTATTCCTTTTTCAGTGAACTGGACTCAACACCCCCTATTCACCGCACAAGAATATATCTGACTAGTAAGAATCTTCAAACCTATGTATTGATATCTCTCTGTAAGTGAGTCAAGGGGGTGTAAAGCGGCATAAACACAGCCGTGAAAAGCAGCTAAACCCCATTATAAAACTAAATTACTTTTCAAAACCCGTGAAACAAAGACAGTGAAAGAGAGAGAAATTCTTACAAAATTCGTTCAGGGGCTGTGATGAAACCTGGATTGACCATATCTAGACCCACAGCTGATTGAGACATAAGGGTGGACACTCTTGGGGCTGAGAGGTTCGGTGAGGTTGGGTGAGCCAACGCAGACCCTTTCAAGTAATACTGCATGGGACCCATCCCATGGGTCCCAAATCTCCAGGTTCAAGGGCATCTTCCTACGTCGAAAACAGGCATGAGAAACCCAGAAGATGGTACACCGTGTGATCGGGAAAGGTTTCTAAAACGCACCTCATTTCTCATCTCCTTTGCTCGGGTTCGCCATTCCAGCCGATTTACTAGCCATCTCCCTCCTTGGAGAATCAGCACCTTTAACCTCCTGTTCCGTACAGGTTGCAATTTGTCCTGAGGATGAAGGGGAAGAGGGGGAACCAATGAGAGACTAGCTCTAGGTGTTGGGACAGGCACAGGTCACTCTATTTTCCCATCAGGAAGAAGAATTAAGCACAAGCTCAGCCTGCCCCCCAGAACCAGAAGAGGGCCTGAAGCAATCCTGCGCTTTGGCGGCCAGCTCCCAAAAAAGCGAGTTGAAAAATGGAGCTCAGGGGCACTGCAATTCACAAACCTGCAGAGTTTTAAATGATACCTCTCGTCCACAAATATATTAAGGGAAGGCAACGAAGAGGCTTTGAAAGCAAGGCAGAATTGCAGGAAACAGATTTCAGGAGGTAGATTCGAATCGCCTTGAAAGCACATGAAAAGCGGCAAAACGTGGACAATGATGCCCTTGGCCAAAAAGGGCGTATGCGTTTTTTCCTGAATATATTCAGGAAAAAACGCATACGCCCTTTTTGGCCAACCAAGCAACCTGGAAAGGCCAATCAGCGCTCCAAAGAAGTCTCGCTTCCCAGCGGGCAAAAGGGCCATGGGGAAAAAAGTGTCCAAACCAGAAATGCAGGACCGGCCATGGAGAAATGGGAGCCTTGCTATGCTGATGGGTGGGATGTAAATTGCCAACAGGCACTCCGGAGAAGTGTACGGTGTGTTCTGAAACATCTAAAAACACAGCTTGGAGAGCATAGGGCACTTCCACTCATGGGCGTATAAATTGGGAAAACTAAAAATCAGCAAGACACAGGCACCCCAAAGTTTAGGGCTGCTCTGTGGACAAGAACCCCCACTTCATTACACCTTAAATATCCTAGGAAAGAGAAAAATGGATAAAGAAGTTGTGGTCCTCATGTACAATGGAATATCACTCAGCCATGAAATCAACGTCATAAGGCTAGTAGCAGCACGATGAGTGGATTTAGGTACGACGATTCTAAGTGAAATAAGTCACACAGAAAAAGACACTTATCATAAGATATCATTTCTAGAGGGAATGTAAAAACCGCTACACTTGAACTGAATTGCAAAACAGAACAGAGTCCCACGTTTAGGAAACACACTATGGCTGCTGAACGGGAAAGGTGAGGTGGGGTGATGCATAAAACAAGGGTTTCAAATTAGCTCAGATACCGTTCCATAAACCCAATATGTAAGAGACAAGACCTATTCCTTTTTCAGTGAACTGGACTCAACACCCCCTATTCACCGCACAAGAATATATCTGACTAGTAAGAATCTTCAAACCTATGTATTGATATCTCTCTGTAAGTGAGTCAAGGGGGTGTAAAGCGGCATAAACACAGCCGTGAAAAGCAGCTAAACCCCATTATAAAAATAAATTACTTTTCAAAACCCGTGAAACAAAGACAGTGAAAGAGAGAGAAATTCTTACAAAATTCGTTCAGGGGCTGTGATGCAACCTGGATTGACCATATCTAGACCCACAGCTGATTGAGACATAAGGGTGGACACTCTTGGGGCTGAGAGGTTCGGTGAGGTTGGGTGAGCCAACGCAGACCCTTTCAAGTAATACTGCATGGTACCCATCCCATGGGTCCCAAATCTCCAGGTTCAAGGGCATCTTCCTACGTCGAAAACAGGCATGAGAAACCCAGAAGATGGTACACCGTGTGATCGGGAAAGGTTTCTAAAACGGACCTCATTTCTCATCTCCTTTGCTCGGGTTCGCCATTCCAGCCGATTTGCTAGCCATCTCCCTCCTTGGAGAATCAGCACCTTTAACCTCCTTTCCGTACAGGTTGCAATTTGTCCTGAGGATGAACGGGAAGAGGGGGAACCAATGAGAGACTAGCTCTAGGTGTTGGGACAGGCACAGGTCACTCTATTTTCCCATCAGGAAGAAGAATTAAGCACAAGCTCAGCCTGCCCCCCAGAACCAGAAGAGGGCCTGAAGCAATCCTGCGCTTTGGTGGCCAGCTCCCAAAAAAGCGAGTTGAAAAATGGAGCTCAGGGGCACTGCAATTCGCAAACCTGCAGAGTTTTAAATGATACCTCTCGTCCACAAATATATTAAGGGAAGGCAACGAAGAGGCTTTGAAAGCAAGGCAGAATTGCAGGAAACAGATTTCAGGAGGTAGATTCGAATCGCCTTGAAAGCACATGAAAAGCGGCAAAACGTGGACAATGATGCCCTTGGCCAAAAAGGGCGTATGCGTTTTTTCCTGAATATATTCAGGAAAAAACGCATACGCCCTTTTTGGCCAACCAAGCAACCTGGAAAGGCCAATCAGCGCTACAAAGAAGTCTCGCTTCCCAGCGGGCAAAAGGGCCATGCGGAAAAAAGTGTCCAAACCAGAAATGCAGGACCGGCCATGGAGAAATGGGAGCCTTGCTACGCTGATGGGTGGGATGTAAATTGCCAACAGCCACTCTGGAGAAGTGTACGGTGTGTTCTGAAACATCTAAAAAACACAGCTTGGAGAGCATAGGGCACTTCCACTCATGGGCGTATAAATTGGGAAAACTAAAAATCAGCAAGACACAGGCACCCCAAAGTTTAGGGCTGCTCTGTGGACAAGAACCCCCACTTCATTACACCTTAAATATCCTAGGAAAGAGAAAAATGGATAAAGAAGTTGTGGTCCTCATGTACAATGGAATATCACTCAGCCATGAAATCAACGTCATAAGGCTAGTAGCAGCACGATGAGTGGATTTAGGTACGACGATTCTAAGTGAAATAAGTCACACAGAAAAAGACACTTATCATAAGATATCACTTCTAGAGGGAATGTAAAAACCGCTACCCTTGAACTGAATTGCAAAACAGAACAGAGTCCCACGTTTAGGAAACACACTATGGCTGCTGAACGGGAAAGGTGAGGTGGGGTGATGCATAAAACAAGGGTTTCAAATTAGCTCAGATACCGTTCCATAAACCCAATATGTAAGAGACAAGACCTATTCCTTTTTCAGTGAACTGGACTCAACACCCCCTATTCACCGCACAAGAATATATCTGACTAGTAAGAATCTTCAAACCTATGTATTGATATCTCTCTGTAAGTGAGTCAAGGGGGTGTAAAGCGGCATAAACACAGCCGTGAAAAGCAGCTAAACCCCATTATAAAACTAAATTACTTTTCAAAACCCGTGAAACAAAGACAGTGAAAGAGAGAGAAATTCTTACAAAATTCGTTCAGGGGCTGTGATGCAACCTGGATTGACCATATCTAGACCCACAGCTGATTGAGACATAAGGGTGGACACTCTTGGGGCTGAGAGGTTCGGTGAGGTTGGGTGAGCCAACGCAGACCCTTTCAAGTAATACTGCATGGTACCCATCCCATGGGTCCCAAATCTCCAGGTTCAAGGGCATCTTCCTACGTCGAAAACAGGCATGAGAAACCCAGAAGATGGTACACCGTGTGATCGGGAAAGGTTTCTAAAACGTACCTCATTTCTCATCTCCTTTGCTGGGGTTCGCCATTCCAGCCGATTTACTAGCCATCTCCCTGCTTGGAGAATCAGCACCTTTAACCTCCTGTTCCGTACAGGTTGCAATTTGTCCTGAGGATGAAGGGGAAGAGGGGGAACCAATGAGAGACTAGCTCTAGGTGTTGGGACAGGCACAGGTCACTCTATTTCCCCATCAGGAAGAAGAATTAAGCACAAGCTCAGCCTGCCCCCCAGAACCAGAAGAGGGCCTGAAGCAATCCTGCGGTTTTGCGGCCAGCTCCCAAAAAAGCGAGTTGAAAAATGGAGCTCAGGGGCACTGCAATTCACAAACCTGCAGAGTTTTAAATGATACCTCTCGTCCACAAATATATTAAGGGAAGGCAACGAAGAGGCTTTGAAAGCAAGGCAGAATTGCAGGAAACAGATTTCAGGAGGTAGATTCGAATCGCCTTGAAAGCACATGAAAAGCGGCAAAACGTGGACAATGATGCCCTTGGCCAAAAAGGGCGTATGCGTTTTTCCTGAATATATTCAGGAAAAAACGCATACGCCCTTTTTGGCCAACCAAGCAACCTGGAAAGGCCAATCAGCGCTCCAAAGAAGTCTCGCTTCCAAGCGGGCAAAAGGGCCATGGGGAAAAAAGTGCCCAAACCAGAAATGCAGGACCGGCCATGGAGAAATGGGAGCCTTGCTACGCTGATGGGTGGGATGTAAATTGCCAACAGGCACTCCGGAGAAGTGTACGGTGTGTTCTGAAACATCTAAAAACACAGCTTGGAGAGCATAGGGCACTTCCACTCATGGGCGTATAAATTGGGAAAACTAAAAATCAGCAAGACACAGGCACCCCAAAGTTTATGGCTGCTCTGTGGACAAGAACCCCCACTTCATTACACCTTAAATATCCTAGGAAAGAGAAAAATGGATAAAGAAGTTGTGGTCCTCATGTACAATGGAATATCACTCAGCCATGAAATCAACGTCATAAGGCTAGTAGCAGCACGATGAGTGGATTTAGGTACGACGATTCTAAGTGAAATAAGTCACACAGAAAAAGACACTTATCATAAGATATCATTTCTAGAGGGAATGTAAAAACCGCTACACTTGAACTGAATTGCAAAACAGAACAGAGTCCCACGTTTAGGAAACACACTATGGCTGCTGAACGGGAAAGGTGAGGTGGGGTGATGCATAAAACAAGGGTTTCAAATTAGCTCAGATACCGTTCCATAAACCCAATATGTAAGAGACAAGACCTATTCCTTTTTCAGTGAACTGGACTCAACACCCCCTATTCACCGCACAAGAATATATCTGACTAGTAAGAATCTTCAAACCTATGTATTGATATCTCTCTGTAAGTGAGTCAAGGGGGTGTAAAGCGGCATAAACACAGCCCTGAAAAGCAGCTAAACCCCATTATAAAAATAAATTACTTTTCAAAACCCGTGAAACAAAGACAGTGAAAGAGAGAGAAATTCTTACAAAATTCGTTCAGGGGCTGTGATGCAACCTGGATTGACCATATCTAGACCCACAGCTGATTGAGACATAAGGGTGGACACTCTTGGGGCTGAGAGGTTCGGTGAGGTTGGGTGAGCCAACGCAGACCCTTTCAAGTAATACTGCATGGTACCCATCCCATGGGTCCCAAATCTCCAGGTTCAAGGGCATCTTCCTACGTCGAAAACAGGCATGAGAAACCCAGAAGATGGTACACCGTGTGATCGGGAAAGGTTTCTAAAACGTACCTCATTTCTCATCTCCTTTGCTGGGGTTCGCCATTCCAGCCGATTTACTAGCCATCTCCCTGCTTGGAGAATCAGCACCTTTAACCTCCTGTTCCGTACAGGTTGCAATTTGTCCTGAGGATGAAGGGGAAGAGGGGGAACCAATGAGAGACTAGCTCTAGGTGTTGGGACAGGCACAGGTCACTCTATTTCCCCATCAGGAAGAAGAATTAAGCACAAGCTCAGCCTGCCCCCCAGAACCAGAAGAGGGCCTGAAGCAATCCTGCGCTTTGGCGGCCAGCTCCCAAAAAAGCGAGTTGAAAAATGGAGCTCAGGGGCACTGCAATTCACAAACCTGCAGAGTTTTAAATGATACCTCTCGTCCACAAATATATTAAGGGAAGGCAACGAAGAGGCTTTGAAAGCAAGGCAGAATTGCAGGAAACAGATTTCAGGAGGTAGATTCGAATCGCCTTGAAAGCACATGAAAAGCGGCAAAACGTGGACAATGATGCCCTTGGCCAAAAAGGGCGTATGCGTTTTTTCCTGAATATATTCAGGAAAAAACGCATACGCCCTTTTTGGCCAACCAAGCAACCTGGAAAGGCCAATCAGCGCTCCAAAGAAGTCTCGCTTCCCAGCGGGCAAAAGGGCCATGGGGAAAAAAGTGTCCAAACCAGAAATGCAGGACCGGCCATGGAGAAATGGGAGCCTTGCTATGCTGATGGGTGGGATGTAAATTGCCAACAGGCACTCCGGAGAAGTGTACGGTGTGTTCTGAAACATCTAAAAACACAGCTTGGAGAGCATAGGGCACTTCCACTCATGGGCGTATAAATTGGGAAAACTAAAAATCAGCAAGACACAGGCACCCCAAAGTTTAGGGCTGCTCTGTGGACAAGAACCCCCACTTCATTACACCTTAAATATCCTAGGAAAGAGAAAAATGGATAAAGAAGTTGTGGTCCTCATGTACAATGGAATATCACTCAGCCATGAAATCAACGTCATAAGGCTAGTAGCAGCACGATGAGTGGATTTTAGTACGACGATTCTAAGTGAAATAAGTCACACAGAAAAAGACACTTATGATAAGATATCACTTCTAGAGGGAATGTAAAAACCGCTACACTTGAACTGAATTGCAAAACAGAACAGAGTCCCACGTTTAGGAAACACACTATGGCTGCTGAACGGGAAAGGTGAGGTGGGGTGATGCATAAAACAAGGGTTTCAAATTAGCTCAGATACCGTTCCATAAACCCAATATGTAAGAGACAAGACCTATTCCTTTTTCAGTGAACTGGACTCAACACCCCCTATTCACCGCACAAGAATATATCTGACTAGTAAGAATCTTCAAACCTATGTATTGATATCTCTCTGTAAGTGAGTCAAGGGGGTGTAAAGCGGCATAAACACAGCCGTGAAAAGCAGCTAAACCCCATTATAAAAATAAATTACTTTTCAAAACCCGTGAAACAAAGACAGTGAAAGAGAGAGAAATTCTTACAAAATTCGTTCAGGGGCTGTGATGCAACCTGGATTGACCATATCTAGACCCACAGCTGATTGAGACATAAGGGTGGACACTCTTGGGGCTGAGAGGTTCGGTGAGGTTGGGTGAGCCAACGCAGACCCTTTCAAGTAATACTGCATGGTACCCATCCCATGGGTCCCAAATCTCCAGGTTCAAGGGCATCTTCCTACGTCGAAAACAGGCATGAGAAACCCAGAAGATGGTACACCGTGTGATCGGGAAAGGTTTCTAAAACGTACCTCATTTCTCATCTCCTTTTCTGGGGTTCGCCATTCCAGCCGATTTACTAGCCATCTCCCTCCTTGGAGAATCAGCACCTTTAACCTCCTGTTCCGTACAGGTTGCAATTTGTCCTGAGGATGAAGGGGAAGAGGGGGAACCAATGAGAGACTAGCTCTAGGTGTTGGGACAGGCACAGGTCACTCTATTTTCCCATCAGGAAGAAGAATTAAGCACAAGCTCAGCCTGCCCCCCAGAACCAGAAGAGGGCCTGAAGCAATCCTGCGGTTTTGCGGCCAGCTGCCAAAAAAGCGAGTTGAAAAATGGAGCTCAGGGGCACTGCAATTCACAAACCTGCAGAGTTTTAAATGATACCTCTCGTCCACAAATATATTAAGGGAAGGCAACGAAGAGGCTTTGAAAGCAAGGCAGAATTGCAGGAAACAGATTTCAGGAGGTAGATTCGAATCGCCTTGAAAGCACATGAAAAGCGGCAAAACGTGGACAATGATGCCCTTGGCCAAAAAGGGCGTATGCGTTTTTTCCTGAATATATTCAGGAAAAAACGCATACGCCCTTTTTGGCCAACCAAGCAACCTGGAAAGGCCAATTAGCGCTCCAAAGAAGTCTCGCTTCCCAGCGGGCAAAAGGGCCATGCGGAAAAAAGTGTCCAAACCAGAAATGCAGGACCGGCCATGGAGAAATGGGAGCCTTGCTACGCTGATGGGTGGGATGTAAATTGCCAACAGCCACTCTGGAGAAGTGTACGGTGTGTTCTGAAACATCTAAAAAACACAGCTTGGAGAGCATAGGGCACTTCCACTCATGGGCGTATAAATTGGGAAAACTAAAAATCAGCAAGACACAGGCACCCCAAAGTTTAGGGCTGCTCTGTGGACAAGAACCCCCACTTCATTACACCTTAAATATCCTAGGAAAGAGAAAAATGGATAAAGAAGTTGTGGTCCTCATGTACAATGGAATATCACTCAGCCATGAAATCAACGTCATAAGGCTAGTAGCAGCACGATGAGTGGATTTAGGTACGACGATTCTAAGTGAAATAAGTCACACAGAAAAAGACACTTATGATAAGATATCACTTCTAGAGGGAATGTAAAAACCGCTACACTTGAACTGAATTGCAAAACAGAACAGAGTCCCACGTTTAGGAAACACACTATGGCTGCTGAACGGGAAAGGTGAGGTGGGGTGATGCATAAAACATGGGTTTCAAATTAGCTCAGATACCGTTCCATAAACCCAATATGTAAGAGACAAGACCTATTCCTTTTTCAGTGAACTGGACTCAACACCCCCTATTCACCACACAAGAATATATCTGACTAGTAAGAATCTTCAAACCTATGTATTGATATCTCTCTGTAAGTGAGTCAAGGGGGTGTAAAGCGGCATAAACACAGCCGTGAAAAGCAGCTAAACCCCATTATAAAAATAAATTACTTTTCAAAACCCGTGAAACAAAGACAGTGAAAGAGAGAGAAATTCTTACAAAATTCGTTCAGGGGCTGTGATGCAACCTGGATTGACCATATCTAGACCCACAGCTGATTGAGACATAAGGGTGGACACTCTTGGGGCTGAGAGGTTCGGTGAGGTTGGGTGAGCCAACGCAGACCCTTTCAAGTAATACTGCATGGTACCCATCCCATGGGTCCCAAATCTCCAGGTTCAAGGGCATCTTCCTACGTCGAAAACAGGCATGAGAAACCCAGAAGATGGTACACCGTGTGATCGGGAAAGGTTTCTAAAACGCACCTCATTTCTCATCTCCTTTGCTCGGGTTCGCCATTCCAGCCGATTTACTAGCCATCTCCCTCCTTGGAGAATCAGCACCTTTAACCTCCTGTTCCGTACAGGTTGCAATTTGTCCTGAGGATGAAGGGGAAGAGGCGGAACCAATGAGAGACTAGCTCTAGGTTTTCGGACAGGCACAGGTCACTCTATTTTCCCATCAGGAAGAAGAATTAAGCACAAGCTCAGCCGGCCCCCCAGAACCAGAAGAGGGCCTGAAGCAATCCTGCGCTTTTGCGGCCAGCTCCCAAAAAAGCGAGTTGAAAAATGGAGCTCAGGGGCACTGCAATTCACAGACCTGCAGAGTTTTAAATGATACCTCTCGTCCACAAATATATTAAGGGAAGGCAACGAAGAGGCTTTGAAAGCAAGGCAGAATTGCAGGAAACAGATTTCAGGAGGTAGATTCGAATCGCCTTGAAAGCACATGAAAAGCGGCAAAACGTGGACAATGATGCCCTTGGCCAAAAAGGGCGTATGCGTTTTTTCCTGAATATATTCAGGAAAAAACGCATACGCCCTTTTTGGCCAACCAAGCAACCTGGAAAGGCCAATCAGCGCTCCAAAGAAGTCTCGCTTCCCAGCGGGCAAAAGGGCCATGGGGAAAAAAGTGTCCAAACCAGAAATGCAGGACCGGCCATGGAGAAATGGGAGCCTTGCTACGCTGATGGGTGGGATGTAAATTGTCAACAGGCACTCCGGAGAAGTGTACGTTGTGTTCTGAAACATCTAAAAACACAGCTTGGAGAGCATAGGGCACTTCCACTCATGGGCGTATAAATTGGGAAAACTAAAAATCAGCAAGACACAGGCACCCCAAAGTTTAGGGCTGCTCTGTGGACAAGAACCCCCACTTCATTACACCTTAAATATCCTAGGAAAGAGAAAAATGGATAAAGAAGTTGTGGTCCTCATGTACAATGGAATATCACTCAGCCATGAAATCAACGTCATAAGGCTCGTAGCAGCACGATGAGTGGATTTAGGTACGACGATTCTAAGTGAAATAAGTCACACAGAAAAAGACACTTATCATAAGATATCACTTCTAGAGGGAATGTAAAAACCGCTACACTTGAACTGAATTGCAAAACAGAACAGAGTCCCACGTTTAGGAAACACACTATGGCTGCTGAACGGGAAAGGTGAGGTGGGGTGATGCATAAAACAAGGGTTTCAAATTAGCTCCGATACCGTTCCATAAACCCAATATGTAAGAGACAAGACCTATTCCTTGCTAAGTGAACTGGACTCAACACCCCCTATTCACCGCACAAGAATATATCTGACTAGTAAGAATCTTCAAACGTATGTATTGATATCTCTCTGTAAGTGAGTCAAGGGGGTGTAAAGCGGCATAAACACAGCCGTGAAAAGCAGCTAAACCCCATTATAAAAATAAATTACTTTTCAAAACCCGTGAAACAAAGACAGTGAAAGAGAGAGAATTTCTTACAAAATTCGTTCAGGGGCTGTGATGCAACCTGGATTGACCATATCTAGACCCACAGCTGATTGAGACATAAGGGTGGACACTCTTGGGGCTGAGAGGTTCGGTGAGGTTGGGTGAGCCAACGCAGACCCTTTCAAGTAATACTGCATGGTACCCATCCCATGGGTCCCAAATCTCCAGGTTCAAGGGCATCTTCCTACGTCGAAAACAGGCATGAGAAACCCAGAAGATGGTACACCGTGTGATCGGGAAAGGTTTCTAAAACGCACCTCATTTCTCATCTCCTTTGCTCGGGTTCGCCATTCCAGCCGATTTACTAGCCATCTCCCTCCTTGGAGAATCAGCACCTTTAACCTCCTGTTCCGTACAGGTTGCAATTTGTCCTGAGGATGAAGGGGAAGAGGGGGAACCAATGAGAGACTAGCTCTAGGTGTTGGGACAGGCACAGGTCACTCTATTTTCCCATCAGGAAGAAGAATTAAGCACAAGCTCAGCCTGCCCCCCAGAACCAGAAGAGGGCCTGAAGCAATCCTGCGCTTTGGCGGCCAGCTCCCAAAAAAGCGAGTTGAAAAATGGAGCTCAGGGGCACTGCAATTCACAAACCTGCAGAGTTTTAAATGATACCTCTCGTCCACAAATATATTAAGGGAAGGCAACGAAGAGGCTTTGAAAGCAAGGCAGAATTGCAGGAAACAGATTTCAGGAGGTAGATTCGAATCGCCTTGAAAGCACATGAAAAGCGGCAAAACGTGGACAATGATGCCCTTGGCCAAAAAGGGCGTATGCGTTTTTTCCTGAATATATTCAGGAAAAAACGCATACGCCCTTTTTGGCCAACCAAGCAACCTGGAAAGGCCAATCAGCGCTCCAAAGAAGTCTCGCTTCCCAGCGGGCAAAAGGGCCATGCGGAAAAAAGTGTCCAAACCAGAAATGCAGGACCGGCCATGGAGAAATGGGAGCCTTGCTACGCTGATGGGTGGGATGTAAATTGCCAACAGCCACTCTGGAGAAGTGTACGGTGTGTCCTGAAACATCTAAAAAACACAGCTTGGAGAGCATAGGGCACTTCCACTCATGGGCGTATAAATTGGGAAAACTAAACATCAGCAAGACACAGGCACCCCAAAGTTTAGGGCTGCTCTGTGGACAAGAACCCCCACTTCATTACACCTTAAATATCCTAGGAAAGAGAAAAATGGATAAAGAAGTTGTGATCCTCATGTACAATGGAATATCACTCAGCCATGAAATCAACGTCATAAGGCTAGTAGCAGCACGATGAGTGGATTTAGGTACGACGATTCTAAGTGAAATAAGTCACACAGAAAAAGACACTTATCATAAGATATCACTTCTAGAGGGAATGTAAAAACCGCTACACTTGAACTGAATTGCAAAACAGAACAGAGTCCCACGTTTAGGAAACACACTATGGCTGCTGAACGGGAAAGGTGAGGTGGGGTGATGCATAAAACAAGGGTTTCAAATTAGCTCAGATACCGTTCCATAAACCCAATATGTAAGAGACAAGACCTATTCCTTTTTCAGTGAACTGGACTCAACACCCCCTATTCACCGCACAAGAATATATCTGACTAGTAAGAATCTTCAAACCTATGTATTGATATCTCTCTGTAAGTGAGTCAAGGGGGTGTAAAGCGGCATAAACACAGCCGTGAAAAGCAGCTAAACCCCATTATAAAAATAAATTACTTTTCAAAACCCGTGAAACAAAGACAGTGAAAGAGAGAGAAATTCTTACAAAATTCGTTCAGGGGCTGTGATGCAACCTGGATTGACCATATCTAGACCCACAGCTGATTGAGACATAAGGGTGGACACTCTTGGGGCTGAGAGGTTCGGTGAGGTTGGGTGAGCCAACGCAGACCCTTTCAAGTAATACTGCATGGTACCCATCCCATGGGTCCCAAATCTCCAGGTTCAAGGGCATCTTCCTACGTCGAAAACAGGCATGAGAAACCCAGAAGATGGTACACCGTGTGATCGGGAAAGGTTTCTAAAACGCACCTCATTTCTCATCTCCTTTGCTCGGGTTCGCCATTCCAGCCGATTTACTAGCCATCTCCCTCCTTGGAGAATCAGCACCTTTAACCTCCTGTTCCGTACAGGTTGCAATTTGTCCTGAGGATGAAGGGGAAGAGGGGGAACCAATGAGAGACTAGCTCTAGGTGTTGGGACAGGCACAGGTCACTCTATTTTCCCATCAGGAAGAAGAATTAAGCACAAGCTCAGCCTGCCCCCCAGAACCAGAAGAGGGCCTGAAGCAATCCTGCGCTTTTGCGGCCAGCTCCCAAAAAAGCGAGTTGAAAAATGGAGCTCAGGGGCACTGCAATTCACAAACCTGCAGAGTTTTAAATGATACCTCTCGTCCACAAATATATTAAGGGAAGGCAACGAAGAGGCTTTGAAAGCAAGGCAGAATTGCAGGAAACAGATTTCAGGAGGTAGATTCGAATCGCCTTGAAAGCACATGAAAAGCGGCAAAACGTGGACAATGATGCCCTTGGCCAAAAAGGGCGTATGCGTTTTTTCCTGAATATATTCAGGAAAAAACGCATACGCCCTTTTTGGCCAACCAAGCAACCTGGAAAGGCCAATCAGCGCTCCAAAGAAGTCTCGCTTCCCAGCGGGCAAAAGGGCCATGCGGAAAAAAGTGTCCAAACCAGAAATGCAGGACCGGCCATGGAGAAATGGGAGCCTTGCTACGCTGATGGGTGGGATGTAAATTGCCAACAGCCACTCTGGAGAAGTGTACGGTGTGTCCTGAAACATCTAAAAAACACAGCTTGGAGAGCATAGGGCACTTCCACTCATGGGCGTATAAATTGGGAAAACTAAACATCAGCAAGACACAGGCACCCCAAAGTTTAGGGCTGCTCTGTGGACAAGAACCCCCACTTCATTACACCTTAAATATCCTAGGAAAGAGAAAAATGGATAAAGAAGTTGTGATCCTCATGTACAATGGAATATCACTCAGCCATGAAATCAACGTCATAAGGCTAGTAGCAGCACGATGAGTGGATTTAGGTACGACGATTCTAAGTGAAATAAGTTACACAGAAAAAGACACTTATCATAAGATATCACTTCTAGAGGGAATGTAAAAACCGCTACACTTGAACTGAATTGCAAAACAGAACAGAGTCACACGTTTAGGAAACACACTATGGCTGCTGAACGGGAAAGGTGAGGTGGGGTGATGCATAAAACAAGGGTTTCAAATTAGCTCAGATACCGTTCCATAAACCCAATATGTAAGAGACAAGACCTATTCCTTTTTCAGTGAACTGGACGCAACACCCCCTATTCACCGCACAAGAATATATCTGACTAGTAAGAATCTTCAAACCTATGTATTGATATCTCTCTGTAAGTGAGTCAAGGGGGTGTAAAGCGGCATAAACACAGCCGTGAAAAGCAGCTAAACCCCATTATAAAAATAAATTACTTTTCAAAACCCGTGAAACAAAGACAGTGAAAGAGAGAGAAATTCTTACAAAATTCGTTCAGGGGCTGTGATGCAACCTGGATTGACCATATCTAGACCCACAGCTGATTGAGACATAAGGGTGGACACTCTTGGGGCTGAGAGGTTCGGTGAGGTTGGGTGAGCCAACGCAGACCCTTTCAAGTAATACTGCATGGTACCCATCCCATGGGTCCCAAATCTCCAGGTTCAAGGGCATCTTCCTACGTCGAAAACAGGCATGAGAAACCCAGAAGATGGTACACCGTGTGATCGGGAAAGGTTTCTAAAACGCACCTCATTTCTCATCTCCTTTGCTCGGGTTCGCCATTCCAGCCGATTTACTAGCCATCTCCCTCCTTGGAGAATCAGCACCTTTAACCTCCTGTTCCGTACAGGTTGCAATTTGTCCTGAGGATGAAGGGGAAGAGGGGGAACCAATGAGAGACTAGCTCTAGGTGTTGGGACAGGCACAGGTCACTCTATTTTCCCATCAGGAAGAAGAATTAAGCACAAGCTCAGCCTGCCCCCCAGAACCAGAAGAGGGCCTGAAGCAATCCTGCGCTTTTGCGGCCAGCTCCCAAAAAAGCGAGTTGAAAAATGGAGCTCAGGGGCACTGCAATTCACAAACCTGCAGAGTTTTAAATGATACCTCTCGTCCACAAATATATTAAGGGAAGGCAACGAAGAGGCTTTGAAAGGAAGGCAGAATTGCAGGAAACAGATGTCAGGAGGTAGATTCGAATCGCCTTGAAAGCACATGAAAAGCGGCAAAACGTGGACAATGATGCCCTTGGCCAAAAAGGGCGTATGCGTTTTTTCCTGAATATATTCAGGAAAAAACGCATACGCCCTTTTTGGCCAACCAAGCAACCTGGAAAGGCCAATCAGCGCTCCAAAGAAGTCTCGCTTCCCAGCGGGCAAAAGGGCCATGGGGAAAAAAGTGTCCAAACCAGAAATGCAGGACCAGCCATGGAGAAATGGGAGCCTTGCTATGCTGATGGGTGGGATGTAAATTGCCAACAGGCACTCCGGAGAAGTGTACGGTGTGTTCTGAAACATCTAAAAACACAGCTTGGAGAGCATAGGGCACTTCCACTCATGGGCGTATAAATTGGGAAAACTAAAAATCAGCAAGACACAGGCACCCCAAAGTTTAGGGCTGCTCTGTTGACAAGAACCCCCACTTCATTACACCTTAAATATCCTAGGAAAGAGAAAAATGGATAAAGAAGTTGTGGTCCTCATGTACAATGGAATATCACTCAGCCATGAAATCAACGTCATAAGGCTCGTAGCAGCACGATGAGTGGATTTAGGTACGACGATTCTAAGTGAAATAAGTCACACAGAAAAAGACACTTATCATTAGATATCACTTCTAGAGGGAATGTAAAAACCGCTACACTTGAACTGAATTGCAAAACAGAACAGAGTCCCACGTTTAGGAAACACACTATGGCTGCTGAACGGGAAAGGTGAGGTGGGGTGATGCATAAAACAAGGGTTTCAAATTAGCTCAGATACCGTTCCATAAACCCAATATGTAAGAGACAAGACCTATTCCTTTTTCAGTGAACTGGACTCAACACCCCCTATTCACCGCACAAGAATATATCTGACTAGTAAGAATCTTCAAACTTATGTATTGATATCTCTCTGTAAGTGAGTCAAGGGGGTGTAAAGCGGCATAAACACAGCCGTGAAAAGCAGCTAAACCCCATTATAAAAATAAATTACTTTTCAAAACCCGTGAAACAAAGACAGTGAAAGAGAGAGAAATTCTTACAAAATTCGTTCAGGGGCTGTGATGCAACCTGGATTGACCATATCTAGACCCACAGCTGATTGAGACATAAGGGTGGACACTCTTGGGGCTGAGAGGTTCGGTGAGGTTGGGTGAGCCAACGCAGACCCTTTCAAGTAATACTGCATGGTACCCATCCCATGGGTCCCAAATCTCCAGGTTCAAGGGCATCTTCCTACGTCGAAAACAGGCATGAGAAACCCAGAAGATGGTACACCGTGTGATCGGGAAAGGTTTCTAAAACGCACCTCATTTCTCATCTCCTTTGCTCGGGTTCGCCATTCCAGCCGATTTGCTAGCCATCTCCCTCCTTGGAGAATCAGCACCTTTAACCTCCTTTTCCGTACAGGTTGCAATTTGTCCTGAGGATGAAGGGGAAGAGGGGGAACCAATGAGAGACTAGCTCTAGGTGTTGGGACAGGCACAGGTCACTCTATTTTCCCATCAGGAAGAAGAATTAAGCACAAGCTCAGCCTGCCCCCCAGAACCAGAAGAGGGCCTGAAGCAATCCTGCGCTTTGGCGGCCAGCTCCCAAAAAAGCGAGTTGAAAAATGGAGCTCAGGGGCACTGCAATTCACAAACCTGCAGAGTTTTAAATGATACCTCTCGTCCACAAATATATTAAGGGAAGGCAACGAAGAGGCTTTGAAAGCAAGGCAGAATTGCAGGAAACAGATTTCAGGAGGTAGATTCGAATCGCCTTGAAAGCACATGAAAAGCGGCAAAACGTGGACAATGATGCCCTTGGCCAAAAAGGGCGTATGCGTTTTTTCCTGAATATATTCAGGAAAAAACGCATACGCCCTTTTTGGCCAACCAAGCAACCTGGAAAGGCCAATCAGCGCTCCAAAGAAGTCTCGCTTCCCAGCGGGCAAAAGGGCCATGGGGAAAAAAGTGTCCAAACCAGAAATGCAGGACCGGCCATGGAGAAATGGGAGCCTTGCTATGCTGATGGGTGGGATGTAAATTGCCAACAGGCACTCCGGAGAAGTGTACGGTGTGTTCTGAAACATCTAAAAACACAGCTTGGAGAGCATAGGGCACTTCCACTCATGGGCGTATAAATTGGGAAAACTAAAAATCAGCAAGACACAGGCACCCCAAAGTTTAGGGCTGCTCTGTGGACAAGAACCCCCACTTCATTACACCTTAAATATCCTAGGAAAGAGAAAAATGGATAAAGAAGTTGTGGTCCTCATGTACAATGGAATATCACTCAGCCATGAAATCAACGTCATAAGGCTCGTAGCAGCACGATGAGTGGATTTAGGTACGACGATTCTAAGTGAAATAAGTCACACAGAAAAAGACACTTATCATAAGATATCACTTCTAGAGGGAATGTAAAAACCGCTACACTTGAACTGAATTGCAAAACAGAACAGAGTCCCACGTTTAGGAAACACACTATGGCTGCTGAACGGGAAAGGTGAGGTGGGGTGATGCATAAAACAAGGGTTTCAAATTAGCTCAGATACCGTTCCATAAACCCAATATGTAAGAGACAAGACCTATTCCTTTTTCAGTGAACTGGACTCAACACCCCCTATTCACCGCACAAGAATATATCTGACTAGTAAGAATCTTCAAACCTGTGTATTGATATCTCTCTGTAAGTGAGTCAAGGGGGTGTAAAGCGGCATAAACACAGCCGTGAAAAGCAGCTAAACCCCATTATAAAAATAAATTACTTTTCAAAACCCGTGAAACAAAGACAGTGAAAGAGAGAGAAATTCTTACAAAATTCGTTCAGGGGCTGTGATGCAACCTGGATTGACCATATCTAGACCCACAGCTGATTGAGACATAAGGGTGGACACTCTTGTGGCTGAGAGGTTTGGTGAGGTTGGGTGAGCCAACGCAGACCCTTTCAAGTAATACTGCATGGTACCCAACCCATGGGTCCCAAATCTCCAGGTTCAAGGGCATCTTCCTACGTCGAAAACAGGCATGAGAAACCCAGAAGATGGTACACCGTGTGATCGGGAAAGGTTTCTAAAACGCACCTCATTTCTCATCTCCTTTGCTCGGGTTCGCCATTCCAGCCGATTTGCTAGCCATCTCCCTCCTTGGAGAATCAGCACCTTTAACCTCCTTTTCCGTACAGGTTGCAATTTGTCCTGAGGATGAACGGGAAGAGGGGGAACCAATGAGAGACTAGCTCTAGGTGTTGGGACAGGCACAGGTCACTCTATTTTCCCATCAGGAAGAAGAATTAAGCACAAGCTCAGCCTGCCCCCCAGAACCAGAAGAGGGCCTGAAGCAATCCTGCGCTTTGGTGGCCAGCTCCCAAAAAAGCGAGTTGAAAAATGGAGCTCAGGGGCACTGCAATTCGCAAACCTGCAGAGTTTTAAATGATACCTCTCGTCCACAAATATATTAAGGGAAGGCAACGAAGAGGCTTTGAAAGCAAGGCAGAATTGCAGGAAACAGATTTCAGGAGGTAGATTCGAATCGCCTTGAAAGCACATGAAAAGCGGGAAAACGTGGACAATGATGCCCTTGGCCAAAAAGGGCGTATGCGTTTTTTCCTGAATATATTCAGGAAAAAACGCATACGCCCTTTTTGGCCAACCAAGCAACCTGGAAAGGCCAATCAGCGCTACAAAGAAGTCTCGCTTCCCAGCGGGCAAAAGGGCCATGCGGAATAAAGTGTCAAAACCAGAAATGCAGGACCGGCCATGGAGAAATGGGAGCCTTGCTACGCTGATGGGTGGGATGTAAATTGCCAACAGCCACTCTGGAGAAGTGTACGGTGTGTTCTGAAACATCTAAAAAACACAGCTTGGAGAGCATAGGGCACTTCCACTCATGGGCGTATAAATTGGGAAAACTAAAAATCAGCAAGACACAGGCACCCCAAAGTTTAGGGCTGCTCTGTGGACAAGAACCCCCACTTCATTACACCTTAAATATCCTAGGAAAGAGAAAAATGGATAAAGAAGTTGTGGTCCTCATGTACAATGGAATATCACTCAGCCATGAAATCAACGTCATAAGGCTAGTAGCAGCACGATGAGTGGATTTAGGTACGACGATTCTAAGTGAAATAAGTCACACAGAAAAAGACACTTATCATAAGATATCACTTCTAGAGGGAATGTAAAAACCGCTACCCTTGAACTGAATTGCAAAACAGAACAGAGTCCCACGTTTAGGAAACACACTATGGCTGCTGAACGGGAAAGGTGAGGTGGGGTGATGCATAAAACAAGGGTTTCAAATTAGCTCAGATACCGTTCCATAAACCCAATATGTAAGAGACAAGACCTATTCCTTTTTCAGTGAACTGGACTCAACACCCCCTATTCACCGCACAAGAATATATCTGACTAGTAATAATCTTCAAACCTATGTATTGATATCTCTCTGTAAGTGAGTCAAGGGGGTGTAAAGCGGCATAAACACAGCCGTGAAAAGCAGCTAAACCCCATTATAAAAATAAACTACTTTTCAAAACCCGTGAAACAAAGACAGTGAAAGAGAGAGAAATTCTTACAAAATTCGTTCAGGGGCTGTGATGCAACCTGGATTGACCATATCTAGACCCACAGCTGATTGAGACATAAGGGTGGACACTCTTGGGGCTGAGAGGTTCGGTGAGGTTGGGTGAGCCAACGCAGACCCTTTCAAGTAGTACTGCATGGTACCCATCCCATGGGTCCCAAATCTCCAGGTTCAAGGGCATCTTCCTACATCGAAAACAGGCATGAGAAACCCAGAAGATGGTACACCGTGTGATCGGGAAAGGTTTCTAAAATGCACCTCATTTCTCATCTCCTTTGCTCGGGTTCGCCATTCCAGCCGATTTACTAGCCATCTCCCTCCTTGGAGAATCAGCATCTCTAACATCCTGTTCCGTACAGGTTGCAATTTGTCCTGAGGATGAACGGGAAGAGGGGGAACCAATGAGAGACTAGCTCTAGGTGTTGGGACAGGCACAGGTCACTCTATTTTCCCATCAGGAAGAAGAATTAAGCACAAGCTCAGCCTGCCCCCCAGAACCAGAAGAGGGCCTGAAGCAATCCTGCGCTTTTGCGGCCAGCTCCCAAAAAAGCGAATTGAAAAATGGAGGTCAGGGGCACTGCAATTCACAAACCTGCAGAGTTTTAAATGATACCTCTCGTCCACAAATATATTAAGGGAAGGCAACGAAGAGGCTTTGAAAGCAAGGCAGAATTGCAGGAAACAGATTTCAGGAGGTAGATTCGAATCGCCTTGAAAGCACATGAAAAGCGGCAAAACGTGGACAATGATGCCCTTGGCCAAAAAGGGCGTATGCGTTTTTTCCTGAATATATCCAGGAAAAAACGCATACGCCCTTTTTGGCCAACCAAGCAACCTGGAAAGGCCAATCAGCGCTCCAAAGAAGTCTCGCTTCCCAGCGGGCAAAAGGGCCATGTGGAAAAAAGTGTCCAAACCAGAAATGCAGGACCGGCCATGGAGAAATGGGAGCCTTGCTACGCTGATGGGTGGGATGTAAATTGCCAACAGCCACTCTGGAGAAGTGTACGGTGTGTTCTGAAACATCTAAAAAACACAGCTTGGAGAGCATAGGGCACTTCCACTCATGGGCGTATAAATTGGGAAAACTAAAAATCAGCAAGACACAGGCACCCCAAAATTTAGGGCTGCTCTGTTGACAAGAACCCCCACTTCATTACACCTTAAATATCCTAGGAAAGAGAAAAATGGATAAAGAAGTTGTGGTCCTCCTGTACAATGGAATATCACTCAGCCATGAAATCAACGTCATAAGGCTAGTAGCAGCACGATGAGTGGATTTAGGTACGACGATTCTAAATGAAATAAGTCACACAGAAAAAGACTCTTATCATAAGATATCACTTACAGAGGGAATGTAAAAACCGCTACACTTGAACTGAATTACAAAACAGAACAGAGTCACACGTTTAGAAAGCACACTATGGCTGCTGAATGGGAAAGGTGAGGTGGGGTGATGCATCAAACAAGGGTTTCAAATTAGCTCCGATTCCGTTCCATAAACCCAATAGGTAATAGACAAGACCTACTCCTTGCTCAGTGAACTGGACTCAACACCCCCTATTCACCGCACAAGAATATATCTGATTAGTAAGAATCTTCAAACCTATGTATTGATATCTCTCTGTAAGTGAGTCAAGGGGGTGTAAAGCGCCATAAACACAGCCGTGAAAAGCAGCTACACCCCATTATAAAAATAAATTACTTTTCAAAACCCGTGAAACAAAGACAGTGAAAGAGAGAGAAATTCTTACAAAATTCGTTCAGGGGCTGTGATGCAACCTGGATTGACCATATCTAGACCCACAGCTGATTGAGACATAAGGGTGGACACTCTTGGGGCTGAGAGGTTCGGTGAGGTTGGGTGAGCCAACGCAGACCCTTTCAAGTAATACTGCATGGTACCCATCCCATGGGTCCCAAATCTCCAGGTTCAAGGGCAACTTCCAACCTCGAAAACATGCATGAGAAACCCAGAAGATGGTACACCGTGTGATCGGGAAAGGTTTCTAAAATGCACCTCATTTCTCATTTCCTTGTGCTCGGGTTCGCCATTCCAGCCGCTTTACTAGCCATCTCCCTCCTTGGAGAATCAGCACCTTTAACCTCCTGTTCCATACAGGTTGCAATTTGTCCTGAGAATGAACGGGAAGAGGGGGAACCAATGAGAGACTAGCTCTAGGTGTTGGGACAGGCACAGGTCACTCTAGTTTCCCAACAGGAAGAAGAATTAACCACAGGCTCATCCTGCCCCCCAGAACTAGAAGAGGGCCTGAAGCAATCCTGCACTTATGCGGCCAGCTCCCAAAAAAGCGAGTTGAAAAATGGAGCTCAGGGGCACTGCAATTCACAAACCTGCAGAGTTATAAATGATAACTCTCGTCCACAACTATATTGAGGGAAGGCAACGAAGAGGCTTTGAAAGCAAGGCAGAATTGCAGGAAACAGATTTCAGGAGGTAGATTCGAATCGCCTTGAAAGCACATGAAAAGCGGCAAAACGTGGACAATGATGCCCTTGGCCAAAAAGGGCGTATGCGTTTTTTCCTGAATATATTCAGGAAAAAACGCATACGCCCTTTTTGGCCAACCAAGCAACCTGGAAAGGCAAATCAGCGCTCCAAAGAAGTCTCGCTTCCCAGCGGGCAAAAGGGCCATGCGGAAAAAAGTGTCCAAACCAGAAATGCAGGACTGGCCATGGAGAAATGGGAGCCTGGCTACGCTGATGGGCGGGATGTAAATTGCCAACAGCCGCTCTGGAGAAGTGTACGGTGTGTCCTGAAACATCTAAAAAACACAGCTTGGAGAGCATAGGGCACTTCCACTCATGGGCCTATAAATTGGGAAAACTAAAAATCAGCAAGACACAGGCACCCCAAAGTTTAGGGCGCTCTGTTGACAAGAACCCCCACTTCATTACACCTTAAATATCCTAGGAAAGAGAAAAATGGATAAAGAAGTTCGGGTCCGCATGTACAATGGAATATCACTCAGCCATGAAATCAACGTCATAAGGCTAGTAGCAGCACGATGAGTGGATTTAGGTACGACGATTCTAAATGAAATAAGTCACACAGAAAAAGACTCTTATCATAAGATATCACTTACAGAGGGAATGTAAAAACCGCTACACTTGAACTGAATTACAAAACAGAACAGAGTCACACGTTTAGAAAGCACACTATGGCTGCTGAATGGGAAAGGTGAGGTGGGGTGATGCATCAAACAAGCGTTTCAAATTAGCTCCGATTCCGTTCCATAAACCCAATAGGTAATAGACAAGACCTACTCCTTGCTCAGTGAACTGGACTCAACACCCCCTATTCACCGCACAAGAATATATCTGATTAGTAAGAATCTTCAAACCTATGTATTGATATCTCTCTGTAAGTGAGTCAAGGGGGTGTAAAGCGGCATAAACACAGCCGTGAAAAGCAGCTACACCCCATTATAAAAATAAATTACTTTTCAAAACCCGTGAAACAAAGACAGTGAAAGAGAGAGAAATTCTTACAAAATTCGTTCAGGGGCTGTGATGCAACCTGGATTGACCATATCTAGACCCACAGCTGATTGAGACATAAGGGTGGACACTCTTGAGGCTGAGAGTTTCTGTGAGGTTGGGTGAGCCAACACAGACCCTTTAAAGTAATACTGCATGGTACCCATCCCATGGGTCCCAAATCTCCAGGTTCAAGGGCAACTTCCTACATCGAAAACATGCATGAAAAACCCAGAAGATGGTCCACCGTGTGATCGGGAAAGGTTTCTAAAACGCAATTCATTTCTCATCTCCTTGTGCTCGGGTTCGCCATTCCAGCCGCTTTACTAGACATCTCCCTCCTTGCAGAATCAGCACCTTTAACCTCCTGTTCCATACAGGTTGCAATCTGTCCTGAGTATGAACGGGAAGAGGGGGAACCAATGAGAGACTAGCTCTAGGTGTTGGGACAGGCACAGGTCACTCTATTTTCCCATCAGGAAGAAGAATTAACCACAAGCTCAGCCTGCCCCCAGAACCAGAAGAGGGCCTGAAGCAATGCTGCACTTTTTCGGCCAACTCCCAAAAAAGCGAGTTGAAAAATGGAGCTCAGGGTCACTGCAATTCACAAACCTGCAGAGTTATAAATGATAACTCTCGTCCATAAATGTATTGAGAGAAGGCAACGAAGAGGATTTGAAAGCAAGGCAGAATTGCAGGAAACAGATTTCAGGAGGTAGATTCGAATCGCCTTGAAAGCACATGAAAAGTGGCAAAACGTGGACAATGATGCCCTTGGCCAAAGAGGGCGTATGCGTTTTTTCCTGAATATAATCAGGAAAAAACGCATACGCCCTTTTTGGCCAACCAAGCAACCTAGAAAGGCAAATCAGCGCTCCAAAGAAGTCTCGCTTCCCAGCGGGCAAAAGGGCCATGCGGAATAAAGTGTCAAAACCAGAAATGCAGGACCGGCCATGGAGAAATGGGAGCCTTGCTACGCTGATGGGCGGGATGTAAATTGCCAACAGCCGCTCTGGAGAAGTGTACGGTGTGTTCTGAAACATCTAAAAAACACAGCTTGGAGAGCATAGGGCACTTCCACTCATGGGCCTATAAATTGGGAAAACTAAAAATCAGCAAGACACAGGCACCCCAAAGTTTAGGGCTGCTCTGTTGACAAGAACCCCCACTTCATTACACCTTAAATATCCTAGGAAAGAGTAAATGGATAAAGAAGTTGGGGTCCGCATGTACAATGGAATATCACTTAGCCATGAAATCAACGTCATAAGGCTAGTAGCAGCACGATGAGTGGATTTAGGTACGACGATTCTAAGTGAAATAAGTCACACAGAAAAAGACACTTATCATAAGATATCACTTATAGAGGGAATGTAAAAACCGCTACACTTGAACTGAATTACAAAACAGAACAGAGTCACACGTTTAGAAAGCACACTATGGCTGCTGAACGGGAAAGGTGAGGTGGGGTGATGCATAAAACAAGGGTTTCAAATTAGCTCCGATTCCATTCCATAAACCCAATAGGTAATAGACAAGACCTACTCCTTGCTCAGTGAACTGGACTCAACACCCCCAATTCACCGCAAAAGCATATATCTGACTAGTAAGAATCTTCAAACCTATGTATTGATATCTCTCTGTAAGTGAGTCAAGGGGGTGTAAAGCGGC